>NC_044928.1:146630-199573 GCF_003576645.1 Ipomoea triloba
ATATATATATATATATATATATATATATATATATATATATATATATATATATATATATATATATATATATATATTTAAGTCAATTAACAATAACTAAAATTTCAGAAGTGAAACAATTCTAGGCCTAAAAACGTTGTTTTCCCTTGTTATATTTTACTCTCTTGCATTTGTCAAATAAAATACGTCACCATAGTTTCTTGCATTTGTCAACGAAAACAATTAATTAACTCCATTATAATTTGAGTTTGGTATATTTAAATTTAAAATGTAAAACAAAAAATTAGATGTGAAGTAGTTGATGACCTAATTAAACACCAAAAATCGTTTAAGATTAAATCGATAAAAAATCATTATAATTGATGATTAAATTATGTATTAACTCGTATAACATACATGACTTTACATAACTATTACTTTTTTGGTAAAATTTTTTATATTTGACATTTTTTCTTCAGAATATGAAACAATTGACGTGTTTGATAAATTCATCGAACATACCACCAATTTGGACAGTCAACCTCGATGACAAATTAGTGAATTACATAACATGCAAACAACTAAAATAAAACTAACAGCAGTATTCATCAAGCAAAGCTAACATTTTTGTACTACATACTTTTTAAGTAAAAGCTATGGTAAGTATGCAAACAACATCATGTGTTTGGTTACAAACCTAGCACGCATAACCACGTTGAAAAAAAAAACACAAACAAACAAACAAATAAAGTGACATCAATTTACTTTCACACTAATTTATGTATATCTTAGACTTGTATATATTTAAATTATTAAAATATTATGTCTGATGCGGTTATTAGAGATAGATTCAATTTTTTGGTTGCGGCCAAGCCCAAGGAACAAAGGGTACAAGACAAAGGATCAAGGTGGTGCAAGACAAGTCCGACCAGTGGAGGAGGGGTGCCAGCTAAGAAGCAGAGTCGTGCGAAGGAGGTTCGAGGGAGAAAGGCGGGGCGCTAAGCCGCCACCGCGGGGCGTTGGCAGTGCGACTGCCGTCCGGGGCCGACAAGCAGGTTGCGTTTGTGTTGGGCACCATACCCCTCGGGTATAGTGCGGGTCGTGTCCGTGCTACCGTGTTTCTTAGAGAATTGACGGAGGTTCCTGGGTACGTGGCGCCTGATAGGTGGTTGAGGCTGTTAGGACATGAAGACGTGGGACGCGTGGTGGGAGTTGACACCAGTCACACCACCCTGATGTTGTACACGTGGAGGGTGCAAGAAGATCCAACAGTAGTATATAAGGGGGGGTTTGGTCCATATAAGAGATCATCTACCTAATAGCTTAGTGGCTTAGGTCTTCCCGTTATCGCTAGTGTTCCTAGGTTTAAGACTTGGTGGTAGCTTGTTTGTGTTATTTCACTCTATTTATTCATTAGTCTTTCTATTCTTTATTTATTGTATTTATTCGCTAATCCTTCTACTATTTGCCTTTTTATTATTTGGACCGCCATTTCTTGGGTTATTTTACTCTATTTATTCATTAGTCCTTCTATTCTTTATTTATTGTATTTATTCGCTAGTCCTTCTACTATTTGTTTTTTTATTATTTTGGCCGCCATTTCTTGGGCTTTGTACGTATTCTATTGGGTCACACGCCTGAGGCAAATTATGCCGTGGACCCAGGTCCACCTTGCAAGGTGGACCTGCGTCAAATACGACGCCGTTTCACTATTTAAAAAAAAATACTAAACATATAGCCCTGAAATGTGTGAATGTGGATGTTTCAAATTGTGAATATAGAGTTATGAATGTGTGAATCTGTAGTAGAGTTAACAGAGTTCTAGCAGCCCTGAAATGTGTGAATGTGGAGGTTTCAAATTGTGAATATGGAGTATATAGAATTTGTGGATGTAGAGTTATGAATGTGTGAATCTGTAGTAGAGTTAACAGAGTTCTAGCAACTTAAGTAGCCCTGTAATGTGGGAATGTGGAGTTCCCAAGTTGTGAACATGGAGTATAGGACCTGTGAATATAGAGTTTTGAATGTGTGGATGCATAGCAGTGGTAATATAGTTACTAAACATATAGCACTGTAATGTGTGAATGTGGAGTTTTCAAATTGTGAATATGGAGTATAGGGTCTGTGAATGTAGAATTTGTGTTCTGTTGCGATGAGGAGCCGTTAACGCCGTTATTTTTTTTAAAATAAAAATAAAATTGTGAAACGGCGTCGTATTGGACCCGGGTGGACCTGGGTCCACGGCATAACAACTGCACGCCTGATTAATAATAATATTATTTTCCTATCCCGTTCGATATTATTATACCTAGTTTATGGTGGACCCGGTCTTGATAAGACCATCAATGTGATTTTTAAAAACGTGAACTTTACTATCATATCACAATTATTCATGTTCAAAAAATCAATTTAAATAGTTAACTAATTAAAGTTTCTCGCATCTTGACGTTACCACCCTATGCATAAATTAAATAGATAATACAACTCAAATCTTACATGCATTATCCTTAATAATTAACTTTAAATTATTACAATCTATTTGATTTGTAGAAAAAGTATTTTTCTCAATGATTATTTCGAGTTATGAAGTTTCATATTTTGTTGGTAAAAGATTTTCTATGTTTTTTAAAATTTTAATTCCCCATTATATGCGTATTTAAAATTATTTTGCATACTTAAGATTTTTTAAATTCTTTATTATAAATTTCTTTTATTTTTCCATAACCCAAATAATAGAATATGATTATATATATATATATATGAGATCGATCTTCTTTTTTTTTTTTATTCTTTGGAATTTAATAATTTTACAATCATGTAAGGTTTCAACCTTAGGGTTAATAAAAGCATAATAAGTACTCCGGTATCTTATAATTGGTTGCAATCTATTGACAAAATCCATTATCATCATCTTCATTCTAGTTGTTGTTAAAAGTGCGCCAATAATTTACAAATTTTTCTTATAACGAAACAAAGAAAAGCAAAAGAGAATTGAAGAAGAAGAATATATTTTTTTTTGAACACTATTGACTCTGTTAGAATATAAGAAATCTAAAACAAATAATAGTACAATAGTACATAACTTATCTCAAAATAATTACAAATAATAGATAATATGTATAATCAATGACTCCTTATTAATTTTTCACAAAACGATACCTTACAAGGAAGAAAAGTAAAGAACATATCACATGAAAATAAAAACAAATGTTGAAGCAACTATTGCATATTTCTCGAATTGAGTAAATGATATTGATTTTGAAGCATTAGTGCAACGTTCATTTTCATGTCTCCTTTTGTGATTTCTTTCATGCATTCCTCGGCTTCCTCCGTGTGCTACAAATATACTTTTATGTTGTGGTGAACTTAAAACAAATCTTTCTTGGTTGATGGCAAGCTATGACAAAAGGGAAAAGAAAGTAAACTATAAGTACTATAAGTATTATGTTCAAACATATAATTTTATCCATTTCTTTATGGTGAAACGTAAAATGACTCGAAAGATGAGGAAATAAAATATACAATATAAAAAAATGCCCAATTAATATTGTGAGGGGGAGAATTTTTAACTTTTTAAGACATTTAATTGAATTAGTGAAATATGGTAAATTTGATTATTGTGTCAACATTAACTAAGGCTGTCCAATCTCCCCATTTCTAATCTATGTGGCAAGAGAGAGTTTTATTTATTTATTATTATTTAATGCCATGTGTGTTGCAATAGGAGAGAGAAATTGCTAAATTAGCAAGAGGAGAGAGAATGAAAAAGTAGGAGAAAAAGCATGGTAAATTTGATTTGTGTACTTTTTTATCTTTTTTATTTCCTATTATATTATTTGGTTATTATATTTATAATATAATATGCAAATTTAAAATAGTGAAAATTTACAAATTTGATGATGTGGAAGTGAGACCCATTTTAAAAAGTAAGAGAAATTTATGGGTTAAGGATAGCATAAGGGGTGTATTATAAACTTTTACAACTTTTATAAATTGTAATAGACTTTAAATTAAATGGTTCTTACAAAATCTTTAGAATTTTGGAAATATTATAAGAATTTATAATGTCTATATATAACAAATTTGTAATGGCTTTTAAGGTTTTTTTTTTTTAAATTTAAAAAGTGTATGAAAGTTCTAATTTAAATGATTTATGTTATTACTTATTACTAGTATTTTCACATGTGCGATGCACGGAATGGATTTGCTATAATATATTTAATATTTGAATCGATATATAATTATATAAATTATAACATCAAATATTATATAGTGTAATTGAAGAAATGTTTTGGATCGATTATGTTTTCTGATGTTATCCTTGTTTGAATTCCCATAAATAATTGCTTAATTAATAGCTAATGTGTAGATTTACGTATGCGGTGCTAGAACTTTAGAGATTTTATATATCATTGTTTAGGATTTTTATAAATTGGGCAAATATGCTCGTTTTCTAGTAACTCAGTTATAGGAATCAATTGTTATTCTAATTAATATGTATGGGAGATATATTTTTGTGTACATATATAGCAATTTTTCATCTTAGAAAAAAACATAATATCACCGGTTGTATTTACACATTATTGAAAACCTATTTGTAGACAACATTGATAGTAGCAACACAATCTTGCCCATCCTCGTCTAGAACTAATTAACACTTTCAGGTTATCAGGATGAGTGACTCAAGAGAAAGCCATGTACAATTGACCGTGATTAAAAACTGTTTTTTTTCAGCAATAGCCCAACGTGAGTTAGTGTTCGGCCCTAATTTTTGTTGATAGTCATGGCATATGCAAGCATCAATGGGAATTATTTATGCTGGAACTTGATGGACAATCTCGTATCAGAAAGAGTGAGAGACATTAGAGGAAGACATTCGAGTGGACAATCTTGTGATGATGAGTCACGTACCGTTATAAAGACCAAGATAATGGTCTATCTTCCGCAATAACATAATAGGTGCACTGACCTTTAATTAATGCCAATGAATGATTAAGAAAATCATACAATCTCAAACTATTTAAGAATTTAGGAGTGTGTACTTCTAATAGATTTTCACCGTCTGGTTCTGCCTTACACAAAGAGTTACAACTTAAATATGTTCGTCCTTTTGCAATATTCATGTCGCACATGTATTGATTAATTTGATCAACGACATCTAAAGTCGGCGAGAGGATCACTGACCTTCCAGCTGCGACTCATCAAGCGTGTCATATCTTGAGCTTGAAATTTTAAAAAATCACTTTTAATGTAATCAAAGCATTGAGTCATAACAATATTAACACTGAAATTTTAATTTTATAATCTACATGTATATATTCTGTGATTTTTTCCATAAAATTAATTTTGATAGTTAAACTGTAAAACATATTGTTTTTACCAATCACTAAATTTCAAAATGTTTCAGATTCCCAGGTATATATAAGTAAAACTCACATCTAAAGTCTAACTTTTTTTGTCAATATTTCATACATATAAAGCAAGTCTCTGACTATTGTGAGAAGTTAGTAACCTTGAGTCTAACATACAAAATAAAACATTGTGTGATAGTGGGTAGTAACTTTGAGGTAAGACCATTCAAGCATATAAGTATGTTTCGAGCTTGTTTCTATGCTATAAAAATTCAAATCATCATATTGGCATCAGGTAATAAACAAAAATATATCAGAATGTATGAATCATATATCTAAACTGTTAATCCAAACTTCACTCCATATTACCAAATGGAGTGTATGGCTTTTTGGAATGATGCCCATCCAAACTGTTGAAATGCGATGTCCATAACCGTTGATTGGCAGACTACTCATGCTTCATATTTCATCAAAGTATCCATTTCTTATGATATTATGATTTATAACATATAAGAATCGACAAATAAACTATAGTATGAGTCTTCCTTGCATGCAACAAATATCACAAAAATTCAGTGTTCTAAAATAATTGTATAAATGCAATATGTAGATAATTTGCATTGCATTATATATCATTAATCTAATTACTTGTCGATTAGATTTATCATTTATATTTTGATATTCAGTAAGTATAATTATATTAGAGAAAAATTCATCTGGGAGTAATGTGATAATCAGTTGAGTGATTGTTGGTTGACCGTAGAGCATTGATATTCTCTGGACAAATAGCTGTTAGAAAAAATAGCATAAAATGACATTTTAGTGGCTATATTGTGGTACAAATATATGTGGGGTCCACTTTCGATTTGGGTCGGGTCAAGTGGATTCGAGTTCTTCGTAGTTAGATGAAAAGAGTGATATATTGTACGCTCAAAACGGATAATGGGTGAATGAGAAATTGGTTCTCAAAGTTGCCCCATTTGAGTAAGAAAAATGGAGAGAAAAAGCTTTCATGTAGCTTTTGTCCCACATTGGTTTGGGAGGTGAGATTGCACAACTACTTATACAAGAGTCTTTCTAAGGCTTATTGAATTGTATAGCATAGAGGTTCTCTCTCGCGCACAGGAGAGTGTGGTGCAAATCAAATCCCAAAATAAACTTGAAAACACTAGTGCAAATCAAATCCCAAAATAAACTTGAAAACACTAGATTGCATTGCAAGGAAATATGGGAAGAATATATTTTATTATAAATTGTATTACTCCGTACCATATTTTAATGTACAATCGTATTACGAATACGAATTATATTACCATATTTTACAATATCACGCAAACCTTAGAGTGTTTTGGGCGGGAAGTTAAAGTTGAGGATATGTTTTTATTAATAGTATAAATATAGATTGCATTGCAGGGAAATATATGTTCTGTATTATTACGATTAGTAATTTTAATATAGAATTGTATTACGAATAGGAACGTATGAAGTAATATATTTTATTTGTAATGGCTTTTAAGATTTTTTTTTTAAATTTAAAAAGTGTATGAAAGTCCTAATTTAAATGATTTGTGTTATACGAGCGTTAAATATATAAACAAATTTCCAGTAAAAGTTCTCTCTCTAGCGTATGAGAAAAGTCACGGAGGAATTATCTGAAAGAGGCTCGCCGCGAGCGGCGACCGCTCTATCACCAGAAGGTGAAGACCTGTTGCGGCGAAGCACGAAGAAAACAAAGAGAGGCCGAGATTCGTCAGAACAGCCATCGACATCTCCGATTGACGGGATTATCCAAGAAACACCTATGTCAGCCGGCCTTAAGTCACCGGATTCCACTCAATGGCGAACCCCAGTTGAAACCCCCAATAATGCTTGGGGCAGAAAAGAGAACTACGAATCTACAGAGGAAGAAGAAGTATCGGACGAGGAAACAATGGAGGAAGTCGAATCAGACCCCAATTGCCCTGTAATTCTGGTATCAAGATAAGAAAAGGAACGCCTACGAAGGCCATGGCGGAGAACCTTAATTGTCAAAGTCCTTGGGCACAAGGTCGGCTACTTATTTTTGCGGTAGAGACTTCAACAGATGTGGAAGACGGAAGCAAACTTCGAACTTATTGCGATAGATCAAGACTATTTCTTTGCAAGATTTGAATCACTTCGCGACTATGAGTTCGCCAAATACGACGGACCTTGGATTATCTTGGGGCATTACCTGACGGTTCAAGAATGGGAGCCAAATTTTTTCCCTCAGAAAAACAAATTGAATAAGCTTCTAGTTTGGGTAAGATTTCCAGCTCTTCCTATTGAATGTTTCGAAGAAGAATTCTTGACAAAAATAGGAAAAAACATAGGCCGACTAGTCAAGGTGGATACTACTACCAGTTTGATTTCTATAGGCAGATTCGCAAGAGTTTGCGTTGAAGTGGATATAACCAAACCTCTGTTGGCCAAATTTACGGTGGGTTGCGAATTTGTACCCATAGAGTATGAAGGAATACAAATGGTTTACTTCAGTTGTGGTATCTATGGCCATAAACAGGGCCAATGTAGAGCAGATGAACAGGAGGAAGGGGAGAATGTGGCAGGTCCAATTCTGATCAAGGTCAGAACAGCAACCCTCAAAATATGAAGGAACATCCAGGAGTACATCAAGTGAGTAAACCAACCAGAGACTTCAGGCAAAACTTTGGTGAGTGGATGCTCGTAGCAAGAAAGGATAGGAGAGGCTTACGAAGGGGATGTAATCGAACTGCTGGACCCCCTAACAATGGTCGAAGCCAAGTTTCACCGGCGAATACTGCCAGGAGAGGTTGTCAGTTAAACTCTCGGTTTGCCATTCTGGATGGGCTAAATGATAATGAAGAAGAAGTCCCAGCGGCTGCTACGACCAATACAGTGGTAGACCAGACTGCACCGAAGTTCCTGCCAAACATCATAACAAATCAAGTTTACCCACCATCAATGGCTCAAGGCCCTGCTCCACATCAGAATCCCACGAGGCAACCTAACATGGCAAGTCGAGGGACCTTTAGGGGCAGAGGAGGTAGGAGAGGAGCCCCTAGGAGAGCTACAGCTGCATCAGAACACACAGTTGTGAGGGGCTCCAATCGTGGGAAACAAATTTCAACCATGGTGGTTCATCACTCAGCAGATGCACCTGTGTCGTCACACAGAAATGAGGATGATTTTGAACTCAATGAGGATCCTCCTGATAATGCTAGATTATTTGCGAATATGTTAGAGGATCCTGATGATGCAATGATCGATGAGGTTGACCACTTTAATCTTGATGACTCCGTGATGTACGATCATCAGTGCCTCTGAGCACTGTGGCTTGTTTGAGGAGCACGGCGGTCCGAATTGTGCTTCATGCAGCCGGCCTACTCATTGCTGTTATTTCTGTTTTACTAATAATCATGTTAGAGGTTGATGGTGGTGTTATATTGTTGGTTGTAGTTTTAGCCAGTGTACTCTACTTTAGGTTTCCCCCTTCCACTAGAAATTAAAAAAAAAGATTTATGTTATTACTTATTACTAGTAAATTACCCGTGCGATGCACGGTTAAATATTTTTTTATTATATATTTAGATAATAAAATTAAAGATGAAGTTATAAACAATTCTAATATTTGAAAGTATACATTTATCTGATTATGTGCAAAAGTATCACTAATATTAATTGAATAATACATCTCGTTTGTCTGTAAATATCTTAAAAAAATTGATATGAAATATGATTTATGTAATTATACTATTATTAAAATAAATATGAGAAAAAAAGATAAATAATTTAATTGTACTATTATTATGATAAAAATAATAGAAATAAAGAAAATGATTTATGTTATTACTTATTATTTATATATTATAATTTTCTTTAAAAAATGTGTAGACTTTAGACCAGGAAGGAAAAAAATGAAGAAAAGGATTATAGAGAAGTCCTTAGTTTAAAAAAGTATACAACTTTTTGTTTTTGGTTTTAAATCCAACATATTAAAAAAATGAATTGAATACCACCAGAATTTTAAAGTCTTTCTAAAGATTTAAATCGAATAATTTTAAATTTTTAAAATTAATAAAAAACATTTATGTTTTAATTTTTAAGTAAATAAATGTAGACATTACTAGATGAATTATAGTATGATTATATCTCTTAATCCTTTGCCAAAGGCTTTGTGGTCAAGCGGCATGAAGTGATTCTCCCAAGTGGGAGGTCATGGGTTTGAGCCTCAGTGGGGGTAATGTTGACTTTGTTGGGCTTCAGTAGACACCTATGTAATAGGGTCAACAGTATTCCAAAAAAAAAAAAAATTTCATCTGGACCAATTGAGCTGCTCATGTGGGTATTTCTTTATATCTACTTTAGTATATAGTGCATTAATGCTGACACATGTATTGCATTTAGGAAAGGAAAACGTGAGGGGTAAATGTCAAATATTTTAAGTTGTGAGGTCAAAAAGTGATTTATCGTAAAATTTTGGTGGGAGAAGTAAGCAAGAAAACGGCAAAGCACCATCGTCACCGAGCCAGCAGTTAAGGTAAGGTATTCACTGCCCGCCGCAGAAGAGAAGCAGAGATACGAAAATGGTGTCACCGCACGGCGTCAAACTCGCCGTTTATCTCATCTCATCTTTCTTCGGCGACCACAACGCTGTAATCCACCAAACTCTCAAACTTTCATTGTGCACGAAAATAATGGCTTTTACTGATGTTCTTATTCAGCTACTCAACTACTAAGATGATTAAATTTACTAATTTTCTTAAGCAATTTTTTTCCTTAATGATTTTAGAATTGATTATTTATCTGATTGTCGTGATCACAGAAAGTTATCGAGTGTCTGTTGAACAGAGGAACCCTAACTTTAGCGCAGATTCTGCGCTTCACTGAGCTTAGCAGAGAGAATGTACGGAGCTGTCTACTTGTGTTGATTCATCATAATTGTGTTCAAGCCCTTGCTATTCAACAAGAAGGTGCTATTTTTAATTCTCAACTTTCCTATCCTCAAAATCAGTTAGCTTTTTGATTGAAAATTATAAAAAGATAAATATGCTGTCTTAGTTTGAGTATACCATGGTAATGGTTATACAATGTATTGTGAATGTAGGTGCTTTTGGGGATGCCCCGAAAATTATAACTCAGTATATGGCATTATTTGATAATATAATTCATAGAATGAGGTTTCCAAAGTTTATAGAGATGGTTTCCCAGGAGCTCGGTAAAGAAGTGAGTTTGTGATTGCCTTCTCATTTTAATTTTCATTCTTTTTAATCTTAAATCTTGCATATTTGAAAAGGTTGTATATAGTTAAGCTTATCAATGAGCTGCGTTTTGGTTCAGTGTGAAGGGATATTTGAAGGGTTGCTTCAACATGGCAGGCTTTCTCTCAATCAAATACTGGATAGGCACAAGCAGATGGCAAGTCAAGGTTAGGGGCACATGCTCTCTGTATTTTTGAAATATTTGGTTTAAGTAGCTGCCTTAAGCTAGCATAAATAACTGCTTTGTTTTTATCCCTGATATCTCGTTCAGTATCAATTCATTCGCCTATGGAAGTGGAGCGGAATGCTGAATGCTCCTATACAATGAGTGTCATTCTATAAAATTTCTTAGCTTAGTCATGCCAATGATGTTTTGTGTATCTTTGCTATCCTCAAAGATGAATCAGTGTATACAAAAGAATCCTCATTATAGTTACTTATTGGCAACAGAAAAAAGAATGAATCTTCATTATATTTAGGAATACTCTGGTTAAACTTTCAAGCTTAATGAGCAGGTTTAGTTTTTAGAAACCATTTATTTATTTATTTATTTATTATTATAACAGCTTCCATACTTTACTGAATCCTATAACATTCCAGGAGATTCTGGTAAGGATGCTGCACTAGATAGTTTCAAAAGCCTTGTTAATGCTCGATTTGTTGAGCGCTGCCCAGCCCCTGAACCATTTATTGCACCACCTTCTGACGATGAAACCCCGGCTAAGAAACGAGGTGCAAAAGCTGGCAAGGTTTTTGATTCCACAACTTCTTTGGTTTTGTTGTTTTTCAGTGTGATATCTTTGAGTTTACTTCATTTTCTTCTTATGGCTTCTAATGCAAAATTTTACAAAGTAGCAGGTAAATGTTTGTATTTGGAACTTCTAATTGCCTTAGTGAATCTTTATAAAGTTGTCAACAAAGATGTATGCACATGTACTTTTAAAAGATACACAAGATAAAACTGATGTGCTTCTTAATTTCCATGGCTAGTTGTTCCTGGTTCATACCTTGATGCTTTTACATTTACTCATGGTTTTTAAGCAGCTATGCTATCTTGGTTTACAAAATTTCTATTAACATGTAAAAATAGATGGCTGAAGTGACTATAGAGCAACGGGCTTTAGAAGCAGCAGCTCCTATGGAATCATTAAGGTTCTTGGTAGAAACTGACAGTTGGAATGATGCTTCTGATAAAGAAAGCAACAAAAAGACCAACGATATAGCAGTTGGGGGAAAGGTTTGTAGTTTGTGTAATATTTTATTTACGTTGAATGGATACAATCTTTATAAGACTCTACTATTTTATTTCTCATTGCTTAGCGCAAGCTAGATGAGAGTGAGCTATTGGCGAAAGATGAAAGCAAAGTTCTTTGGCGTGTTAACTTTGAAGAGTTTATACGTCGTGCAAGGCATAAGGTTGGCACTCAGCCCAATTACTATTACTTTATATACCCCACAAATTTAGATTTGGGACAAAATTAGGTTTTCTTGCAAATCTCATACACTTTTTGTATAAAAAGATAAAACTGCTATATAATACGTAGTAAAAAATATATATACGTATAATTCATGTCCTCTGTGAATGCCCAACAGAAAACTGCCCAGTTTGGAATTTGGATAAATAAATTAGAAGTGTTTTCAAGATTACAAATTTTCAATAGGCTCAAAACAACATTTCCATTTTAACTGGCCTTTGAAATTCTGTTTTCAGCTCATTCTCTTAGGCTCTTTGAAATGGCATATAAAATAGGCTACTTGTTAAAAATAGCTTTGAAAAGCGATAAGCTCTTTTTACAAGTTGATTTAAACATTGAAAAAATCAGCATAGGTGCATTTACAAGTAGATAGGCTGAAAATATGCTCATCAAATGGCATACTATTATAGTCTTTTTATTTTACATTATTGGGTATTTTTTTTAGGCTTGCATTGCAAATGTGAAAGCACGCCTTAATGATGAAGCTGCTATTGTGCTCGATGCAATCCTAGAACTGAGTAGAAGTTCTGAGACCAAAGTGAAAGTTGATAATTCAGGTGATCATAAGTTTTGTTTCATTGGTTAGTTAAGTTTGACCATGTTTTTCTTGAATCATTGTCAAAACTTGTGCCTTAAATAAGGGTTAGATCAGGTCAAGTGCACAAAATTCCCCCAACATGCAGGGTCTGCTTACTTTGATTGTTTTTGCACTTTGAAATCATGATGTAACAGCCAATGTTGACTAGAGTCTTTAACACATTACACAAAGAAATTAGGGAAACTACAGAAGGCATCAATCCTGCCATACATGTAACATCCAACTATTTCTGAATTGATATATTTCCTTGAATTTGGTCCACCACTGATTTTTCTTGGCTATTCAAAGGTAAATAGTGAAGGATGCATGCTTAAGTCTATGATTCCTCTTCCACTTGCAGTGGAAAGTTGGAAACTTGTTGAGTGACTCATATATGTCTCATTTCCAGAACATCATACTCTTGAAGGCCACAGATATTATGTTAAACAAAAATTTCAAAATTGAGTTAAGTTTGTTTTCAAAAAAAGAAAAAAATTGAGTTAAGTTTTTTGTCATTTGTAGTAATTGGTCTTAGATTTAAATTTCATGTGCCCCATTGCTGGATCTTTCTCAGTATTATTCCATATTATTTTCTGCATTGATTACTAAACGTGCTTTTTGCAGCTTCACTATCCATAAATTCAATTTATGATGCTGTCATAAAGAAAGAAGGTGGTCTTGGTATGGATTTTGAACGTATTAGAGCTGCCCTTGTCCAACTGGGTTGTGAAACTCCTTTGATTCCAATAGATGAATCATATAGTATTGGTATGTCATATTAATGCTAGATGATTTTCAATTGAGAAAGAACCATGTTTATTAGGAAAAAACTCAATTATCATATGCCTAGATTATTTCTCTTGAGAGAAAACGGTGTAACTTCTAAGGAAAAAAGCTCAGAGATTCTAGTGGAATTGAGATGAATTGTTCTGTAAAACTTACATAACATTATGCTCTTTTTGCAGATCTGAAGAATATTATTGAACTGGCTAGGACTGAAGAGGTTCCTTTCATGCTCAATAATTCCTAAATAATGTGCTAAAAGGAGTATTACTTCTGAAATATTATCCAATGCTGCAGGTAGAGCCCATTGTATTGAAAAGGTATGGAAGAGAGGCCTATAGGATGTTCAGGTTATTGTCAAAAGCTAGTCGGCTCTTTCTAACTGATGAGGTATCAAGTTTTGATCAAATGTATCTTCACATACACACATCTATCTTAAAGTGCCTGTTATTACTCATTCTTTTTCTAATTGTTTCCTGAAAAGCTCCATTTGTTGTGTTAGAAAAATGGCTTACATCTATTGTATCAATGAAAATAATTTTGGTCTGTGGTAAGCTAATGAGCTATCCTCAAACAAGTTTATCGGTTGACTTCACCTATTTTAATGCTGTAGGTTTCAGACGCCACATTTGTTGAAAAGAAAGATGCAGTCAAGATTCTACTTGGACTCTGGAAGGATGACTATGTGGAGATGAAGGTAATGTAGTTCATTTCTTTCTTTATTATCTGGTTTTTGGTTTAATATTTGCTAAAACCACTTGTATGTATTTCCTTTTTTAATTGAATACTCGTGGTGTTGTGTTTTTAAAAACCTAAACACAACTATTTGAACTTGTTTGCATGACCTTCTTGAGTCATTGAGAAGGTGCTAATGTGTGGTGTGTAAGTGTTTTAGTCTTAATTTGTCTTTATTCCTATGTTAAGTGTTTAGTAGACTTGCAACATTTTTATGATTTGTTACCATTCTCTTGCAGAAAATTATTGTGCGTGGAACTAGTCAATCAGAACAAATGCTGTGGAGTGTAAATAAACAGTCACTTTGGAGACATGTCCTGGATGAAATGTACCATGCTGCATTGAATCTGAGATTGCGAATCACACATGAAATAGAACAAGAAAAAGAGGTTTGCTCTTGTGTTATGTATATATTTCATACTGCTTTTATTTGTCTCTGATAATGACCTGCTGTGACAATGTGAAGTATGGTTAAATTATGGACCCAAAGTATTGGTAAACTTTCTGAGGATGAAAACAATGCATCCAGGGTTTGTCTGTCTGTCCATGCTAGGTTCTGTATCTTGTGATAAAACGTATGCAAATAGAGCAGTTGAGCTAATAAGTTATAGAAATCCCTTGTGTCGTCTTCTACCTAGCAGAAGATCCTCATAAGACCAAACGGCAACAGCAAAAATAAAAATTTAGGTGCTTGAAACTGCAATATTAACGAAGACATGTCTGTTTGTTTGAATAAGAGTTGTTTGCATGAATGATATTGGACTAATGTGTATCATCACCCACCTGCAACAGACTCTTCAGATGCCTAGAGAGAAGCTTACAGGGGAACTGTCAATTAAGTACAAGCGGTTGATGAAAGTGAGGATTGCACTGGAGTCTGCCTTGATGAATCTTGATGATGCTATTATGCTCTTCCATGACTTTTAGTGTTTCTCAAATTTTGTCTTAACATTATTCTCTTCCTTTTTGTTTCTTTCTCAAGTTAAGGAAAGTTGTACATGCTTAGTTTGATTGATTGTCTCTTTCTCAAATTTCAATTAAGCTGAATGATTTATTTAATTAGCTACCAAGTGTACCTACCATGTTTGATACTCTTGTTTGCGAGTA
Source organism: Ipomoea triloba (assembly GCF_003576645.1). Lineage (NCBI taxonomy): Eukaryota > Viridiplantae > Streptophyta > Magnoliopsida > Solanales > Convolvulaceae > Ipomoea > Ipomoea triloba. The sequence continues at coordinate 161,893 of NC_044928.1, forward strand.
CAAGTGAATATACTTTACCCACCCCGACAAAACAAAAAACAAAACTACAACAGACATTTTATGTGATCAAGAATCCAGCACTAGTCTCCTTCTCTCCAAGGTAAGGTAAAGAAGAAATTTAATAGTGATTTTGGTTCAAATATTTGCATTTCTGTACAAGAGAAAAGAATGAATGCAGCAGTCTCCCTCCATAGTGTACAAAAATGATTGCCAAAATGTTTCCTATGAAGTTGCAATTACACATTTTGGTCCTTCATTGTTCAATATACTATCTTATGAAAAACCCAACAACTGCAGCCAAGTATCCAGCCAACTGTCATTGTCAACCAAGAAAAGAAATTGATAGTTAAAACAAAGTAGTAGTAGTAGTAGTAGTAGTAGATGAGATGCCAACTTCATTATGTGATGTCTCTTGCCTTGCAACATTAAGCACCCATACCTGATCAATAATGCTCTTTCCTGTATGCCCTTCAATAACAAGCCCTGCTGTTAGACCAATCATAGCCCAAGCACCATTTATTGCTTCAATTTCACGCGTTCTCTAATCACCAAATATATATATCAGGATTTACGTTTTAAAAAAGAACAACCAAAATAACACCAACAGGGACTCGGGGAGCCACTTTAGCAGGCAGGCATCAGAAAACAAACATTCTTTTGGCCAAAAATGAAAAAAGTAAAAAATAAAAAATCTATGTTGCTTGGTAGCAAAGAAATTGTACGAGTACAGAAGTTAACCCACTTTAAATCTCTGTTTCGCTTTAATTGCTTCCATTTGTTTTGCAGCTAATCGCTTGGCTTCCAAAGGATCAACCATGACCACCTCTTTCTTTGCTCTTGCTTTGCCAGGAGACTCCTATAGAGGACCCTTATTTTTCAAATTATGGCCAAATGGAAGTAAACAAGAAAAAGAAAAAACACATGATTCTCCAAAATTGGTTTGGTTAATATCAACATATCAATATTGCACACAAGTAAAGTTCAATCCACCCATTCGGTAATGGATTATGTGGATTGTACAACACTTGAAACAGTAACTATTCTCATTATCTACGAACTTCCACCTTATCTTATCCTATCTACTCCTACCTCTACTTTCATATCTATCCACCCATTGACCTACCAACCCTTTACCATCGCCACCATCACTATCTCCAATTCTCCATTACGATCACCGCTTCTTTTCCTCACCACTACCTGCCTACTTACCCTTACTATCACCTACAATCCTACATACCCACCCAGCACCACAACTCCATTCATTACCATCACTCTTATTTTTCCTACCACTATCTATTTACCTAATCTCGATCTACCTACTCAACAACCTACTTAACAAACATATTAATGCAAATAACGGTTAACAACTAGTTACCAAACACCTCCATTCTTAATATGACCCTTTATTTTGTCCCCCCTCTTGCACTGAATATACAAAACATAAGCCCTCATTCATGAGTTGAAACATCATCACAAATTATACACCTAAGGTTGCTAGTTTAACAAAATATATGTGCACATCCAGTGAACTATTGAAACACTAAGCACATACTCAAACGCTTCTTTGAGTATGTCTAAATCACGATTATTGTTCAAACAAAATATTGGTGTTATTTAGACTCAAAAATCAAGGAAGTTATGATACTGCATACATTAGGATTGGCTAGGAGACGAACTGCTGAACTCTTGGTCCTTTGCAAAGCAAAACGGGTTTGTTGGCGACTCCCAAATCCATGCCTATAGGATATAAATAGTGGATTAGTGAAAGAAATGGACAAGAACGGAAAGCACCCAAAAAAAAGAGGCAAATACAGGCACAATAACAACAGATCACCCAAAGATATGGCCAGGGGTTGCAGTTAAATATAAGGAGAAATTGTGCATAGATTACAGAGATAACACTACATATGGGCCAATGGTTTATGCTCAAGTCTTATCAAAGATTCAACCTTTCCTTTTCCATGATAAATTATTAATTTTTACACAAGTTGCGGATATCATACATCCTTCAAGACTCTCCGCATCACAATAATTTCCAAAAGAAGCACGGGAACACTCTTTACTCTTTGTGTGCCCATGTTAGAACTGCTACCTTCGAACCGGTGGACATGAGCATCAGCTTAAAATTTACAACTTGTTGAAGGACCAGATTGTCGCCGAGGAAACTTCTGGAAAAGAAATCATCAAAGAAAGTGAAACGACTTCAATCACTTTGCAGTTCCTGAAGCGATGACCAAGCCAGTTCAACCATTCCCCTTCTCATATTGGAACTTACCACCATAGTTCTACTTTAGCCTTCAAAATTTCATCCACCTTAATTAGTTATCCTGATGAAGTTGCAAGCAGCAATTAAAGTAGTCATTCTCCTAATTTGGGTATTCTAGTGTGAACCAAGAACAATGTAGGTCTTCATTAGGTAATTCGCTACATGTTTATGGGCTGCCACCAACTAGCACTGAATTGTTCCACATTGGGATAACAGGGTAGTACTAATCCTAATTTTTGTTTTGCACTTTCGCGAATCATTTCCTGAAGCAATAGGCCATTTTCAAGCTCAACCATACTGATCAGAGAAAAGAAATTAAATTCGTGGGTAAGCTAAACCTACAAAGGAATTAAAGAAAAAGTTCATTTCATGTTCACCAAACCAACAATTAGGAAGGAATGGTCAAAAGTAGAATAAGGGAAAGAGGGAAAATTTGAAGCTATGAAATTAACACCGAGAACGAACTCCATCCCGACATTCTTGTGTTTCTCAAACAAGAATTGAGGAATTAATGATACCCAGATTTTCCCTTTTCGTCAAAGAAAGATTGTTAACAAACACAATGGGTCTTACACTCTGGTTTCCACTTTCCACAGAAGGGGAGAGAATTCGTAAATCCAACCCAGAAAGAACAATTAGAATACACAGAGAAATTAAAGTGAGCGGTGCAAAGCAGCTTACTTGATAACAGCAGATGAGTGAAAATGGAAGGAAGAGAAAAGTTTGGTTGAGAGGTTGAGGCTTCCATGAATAAGGGGCAACGTAGAATGAGACACCATCTCCCAAGTTCCTATCTTTCTTTTTTTTTTTTTTTGAGTGATTGTCGGGCACAGTTTTACAGGGTTAGAGGTGGAAGGCGAATGATGTGGATGAGCCGTCGTCCACTCAATATTGCTTTCCGTTTCTCTCTATTGGAATATTTTAAAATTATTGGCCTATTGATGAGTTGGATATTTGACCTCATTAATCAAAATTTCACATAAATTTTTGGTTTTTATAAGGCATCTTCAACCAGCATTAATTTCAAGAAAAACTAAAGCCACAACCTTTCAACACTTGCATACATACAAGTTGCAGATTCATTGACAATTGACAAACAACAAAAGGAAAATTAATTAAAGTATAATTAGTATAATCATCAACTCAACAATACTACATCTGCACGAGTTTAACTCACTGATTTAATAGGCAAAGACTTAGCTAGCTAGCTCACTGGTTTACAGACAATATTTGAAAAAAAAATAAGCCTACATATTTTAATTTATATGTCTAGAAATCAAACAAGGGTTGAGATGGGAGCATAAACAGGATCTGCAGGCTGCAGATTTGTGTAATGGAGTTGATGGTAGAAGACAGTAAGCACAACAAAGCGAAAGTGTGAGATAACCCATATTGCACTATTAATCGCCACCAAAACGGCATGGGGAGTCCAATTTCCGACGCCAATCATTTTTGTTTTCGCAAACTTGGATAGCAAGGACACGCCCAGAATACACAGTACATAAAGCAGAGTTAGAACCCAAGCTTGAAGCTTTTTGCCCTTCACAAGCTCCCCGCCTCTGCTAATCGCGCTTAGCCCCTCGCAACCCTCTTCCGCCGCGGAAACCACCAGGCTCAGACCAGAAATGGCCAGCATATACACCAGAACAACCAAGGCGATGAAGGCCAACGCGATGTCTACGCAGCTCCATACAGTATCAGAAACAGGAAGAGATGGGGTTAGCTGAAATAGCATCCAGAATATAGTCAACGCGCCTATTAAAATCAAGACGGCGTAAAAGAGCGTGAGGAATACGCTCTTCCACACCCCCTTTACGCTGAAGATGGCGTCTTTTATGGTGCGTGGTTTCCCGGCGTGGGCTTCGGAGGTGGTGTGTATAGTGGCCATTGAAAGAAAGAGCAAAACGACGCAGGAAATGGCAGTTTTGGCATAGTGAAATGCGTAATACCAAAAGGCCTGTGGGCTAAGCTTGGATTTGGGGGAAAGGCGTCGAGGAATTGGTTTAGACAGCAGATACTCTCCGACTTCTAAAATGGAAAAGAAGTAGAGAGTGAAGAGAAGGATTGCGAGCATGGGCTTTCCATTTCTTAAGGTGGTGTTCAACGATTCTTTGATGATTCCAAGAATCCCTAGAGATGATTGCTTTTCCACCTTGTTGATGAGTTTGGTCTGATCAATTTGGTTTTCCATATCTGATCGATCCACTTTTTGTTTTCACAACGCATATCAAACATTTATACTGTTCTTTTTTATTTGTTATTTTCATTTGTGACAAGGATAAAAGGTACACTATTGTTGATGATACCAAAGGAAATTCTTCACCTTAAATGATGATTCCAATCATAAACATTGTTATTTCCCCAGAGTAGTTTTCCAAATAAAATTCTTAACAGTACTCCATCAAATATGGCGTATATTTTTTAGAACACCGCTTTCAATACGTTATTGATTAGAATAATATAATGTCCATATCAACAACCTTTCATTACGTTATTATTAATAAAAATAATACTGACACCTAGAAATGGAAATAGACAAGTGAAGCCGAGTTTTAAAAGATTAGGCATGGAACTGTTACAAAAATTTAAGGCCTGAGCCTATACTTGTGCTAAAATAAATTATAATGTATATAAAATGAAATTTACTATATTATACAAGCATAACGTAACTAATTACCTGGAATGAGTGTCATTTCTTTTCATTAAAAGAAGCGGCATCGTTTTGGACCAGAGTAAAATTTACCCTTAGTCTATTTAAAGCCTACATATTAAGTCTTTTTAAAAACTTTAATAAGTATCATCAATTATTGAACTTGGCCTTATATGTACCGATTCCCGCCCAACAACCCACTACAACATTCTTTCAACAATATGTAAGTGATAATAATGTATTAACGTACACATTGTAATACAAACAAGCTAAGAAACTCACGTTATCTATACAAAAGAAGATTTAATTTTTGAAATTACATAGACAGAGAAACATATATATAATTAGTTTGTGGCATTGATCAAAGGCAAAGAAGTGAGCTTCCCATATTCAACACTTGCCTGCAGCTCAACCTCTTCTCCATTATTCTTCTTGCAATGGAAGTACAACACAGTGTAAGCCACCAACTGGAAAACATTAAACAACACAGAAAACATCACCATAACCAACATATAAGCCGTTTCATTAAACAACCACTTTTCTCCCTTAACTATCCTAAGACCTTGGAATATAACCAAGTTCATTAAACCAAACGTAATGTTCATAGAAAACCCATGCAACTTCTTGCCCTTCACCATTTTCCCAGCTTTCCCTAGAGCCTCAAGCCCACACAAATTCTCTTCTATCACTGAAACAACTAAGCCCAGAACCCAATCTACGGATATATAGAGGTAGAAAATGTATGCGAAGATAGCAAACAATATTACTCTATCTATGCTAGTATAGATATTGGAAGACATCATTAGAGGGAAGGACATGGATAGGCCAAAGAAGAAGTAGCCTATTACAAGAAGGGTTGTGTAGAACCATGTGATGAACAGGCTTATCCACGATTTCTTTATCCGGGATAGCAAATCCGTGGGGGATAAGGTGTGGTCGGAGTAAGAAAAAGCAGAGGTGAAGATTGTTGCTATGGTGGAAAAGAAAGAGAGAATGACGAAAGAGGCTATGAAAGCGAAGTTGAGGAAGAAGGAGAGAAGGGCATCTTTCCTGATACCCTCGATTGCGTTTGTGAAATCGGAGGAGTTTGGGGTTGAGATGGGTATAATGGATTCCTTGATTAGTATATCCCGGAATAAGGATTTGGAGGCGAAACTGAAGGCCAAGAAGAAGAGTGAGTATAAGAGGAGGTGAATTGAGGTTATGCAGGCCATGAGCTTCCCATTTCTGGGGAGAAGATTAATGGATTCCCTCAGAATCACTACAAAGCCAAGAAGATTAGGAATCTCCATACCTCTCAAGCTAGCTAAGGTACTATACGGTGTTGAATTTCAAAGATAAAATTGATAATCCAAAGGGAAAAACTAACAGTCTATTTATAATAATAATAATAATGCATTATATATATATATTGTATGTGGTTGAATTTGTCCATGCATTATTCTGATTGATTCAGGACTGGACAATAGTTTTAAAAGTCATTTTGTGTGCAATTAAGTTGACAGAAGCGTTGTACTAAAAAAAAAAAAAAGTTGGCAGAAGCGTACCAATTCAATTAATCCGCGTGGAAGCTATGAAAGATATAGCTCAGCCACAAATTAAATAAACAACGATTGAAACGTTCAAAGTGAAGCCAATATGGCAAAGAAAGCGTCATAATTATGCATGCTTAAAGTCTTGTGTCTTCAGTTCTTCACTCTTTATCTGCAGCAGGTAGCCCCAACTCCTTCCTAGCATCTTCCTAATTGCTGCTTCAACAACGTAGAAATATAATAATGGTCCCTGTCATTAACTCCTTCCGTGACTTTCACAATGAGTCGCTTTCCAACTCAACTTTTTTTTTTTTTTTTGGGATAACTGGGATTTCTGAATTTGCTGTCCATCATCTTGAATATCAAATTATACACTTTCGCGTACAAAATGTCTAATCCAACTCAAATCCCAATGTTTATGGCAAAAATCAAGCTTTCACCCTACTATGAAAAGCAAGTCTTAAGTGAAACATCTTATTTACTAAACTAATGCCCTAATTAAGACTACACCGGCCAAAATCAAGCCCCTGTCCTACTGTTAAAAGCAAGTCTTAATGAAACTTCTCATTTACTAAACCAATACCCTGAGACCACACCTCTTGAAGTAGCAAATCAAGAGGCAAATCTTCCATACGGTCCCTGACCTAATGCTCCATCAATATTAACTTTAATTCATGCCTTTGCCTTTGTGGAACTCATCCATTTTTTGATAACACTCCGACTTCTTTTGCTCGGAACAACACTTATTTCCACCTTATATATCAATTATTCTTTGTATTTCGATTAATTATGTTGAGTTTTATATAATGGAGATCTGTTTAATTGTTAGGGTGGTATTATCATTAGGAAAATGCTATTTATTCTTACATACACACTCACAAACTTGTCACTCCTGATGCAACCAATTTTAATAAGTTTGTTGTTAATGGATTGATGATATGCTTTACATGAAAAGTGAGAGTTCAATGATTTGCAAAGGAGATGTTCTTTAGTACTTCAACTATCAAAATGAAAATAAGGGGAGGAAGCAGATGAACATGTGGAAAGTGAATTATTCATTCTATAATATCTGTCAAAGTGAAAAATTTCCTACATGTTTGGTAATCATACATGAAAATCATAAACATCATAACATAGTTGTCTGTTATGTGCCACTTGTGAAGAGGGATAAAAAAAATGAAAAAAGTGCATGGCTTTCTAAGTATCAATCTTATAACAACTTTATATACATCAAAGCTAAAACAGAACAAATGTAAGCAATTAGGTTATGATGTTGACACTTCACAGGAAGGAATACAGTTTTAGTTCATAAAATCACTTCACTTTCAGATCATAAATATTCCAAACTAGCAGAAAACTTCACCCTTGCTTCCTCCTCAACACAAGGAGTTTGCTCTGGCAAATCATTAATGATTCAGATTGCATCATCTTCATCCTTCACATCCTGTTTACTAGCTTTATCTGATTTTCATAACTAATACTGTCATTCAAGCCTGCACACGAGGAAAAATAATGTTGGCCTTACTTTAGAAAAGAACCTAAAAACGATAGAACAGAGCACAAAGAAGAGGGGATGCCAATAAACACAGATTACAACAATGCCATAATAACATCAAGGATGCAATTTTTCATCCAAAAGAAAAGTTGATTACTTTAAAGAAAGTGCTCTCTTCAACAATCCATTACCAAAAGTACAGTTCAGTTGTTCGACCGTCTTTATCCCAACCCAGCCTGCTGCTTTACTCGCATGTTTTGTATGGGAGTGATACTAAATCTAATATAGTTTCACAGAGAAACTTCTAACTCTAGTGGTTGTCTGCAATGGTGCAAGCCATCTTCACTCATAAATTTCATTAGTGTAATAGGATGTAAGAAGTTGGGCTCTAAATTGTAAAACATGCATCCTTGAGGCAAATCGTCAGCTCCCACATTTAACTAATCTTTTGAATGCACATATGTGCAATAACGGGGCAGGATTAAAGCCATTCAAAACCTTTAGAAGTTCATCCATACCTTCATACTAGCCAAACCTCCTGCCATTTGTTTGCATTATTAAAAGTAATAAAACTGAGTGTTCAGTGTTTATATCAACCTGTAGCTGTAGCCTGTAGGGTTAATTTACTCAAAAATCATAGTGCATTACATTTTAGAATGCATATTTATACTGTTCAGCCAATCAATTGCCAGTTTCAGTTTCTACAAACTAATGAACATAACTATGAATTTGAAAGGGAAATGATGAAAATTGATAAGCCAGCATATGTACATAAAAGAATGCTAAAAGAGAAAAAAGAAGAAACTTACAAAAACAAGGAGTGGATGCCAAAATTTAGCAATTCCATGTTCAAACACCAACTACCCACCATGTCTTCCAATCGTCATTGGTGAAATCGGATCCCCCAGAGTGCAATTTAACCGGGGTCCGACAAATAGGGCAATTGGAAACTTTTGTGAGCCAAGAATCCACGCATTTCATATGGAATAAGTGGCTACAATCTGGCAAATTCCTACACAGCTCATCATCCTTGAAGCTATCCAAACAAATGGCACAATCCTTGGCCGTATGCGCAGAAGCAGAGTAGTTGAGGCAAGGGAGGCGGTTCATGAGATCAGGGGCGGAGAAGGGCGGAGCGGTCAAGGTATGACGCTCGCGACGGCGGTGGCGGCGACGGAAGGCGGTGGTGGTGAGGAGAAAGTGGATGAGGATGAGGGCGGCGAAGCCAAGGAAGAGGAGGAAGAGGGAGAGTATGAGGGCCATGATGATGCATTTGAGGAAGACGAAAAGGAGCTTTCTTGGGCTGCTACTCGCGTTTCGCTTAGGCGCGAGGCCTTGCCGGTGATTGTCGTACGGTATGATTGGCATGTGGTGGCGGTGGATCTTCAATCAACGGCGAATGGATGAGGAGAGGATTGAATTGAAGAAACCTTGAAGCCTGAAAGGATAAGATAGTATGGCGCCTGCCGGTGTTGTAGATATTCTTTTTTTATACAAATAAAACAAACAAAAAATGAAAAAAAAAAAAAAAAAAAGATTGAAATTTTGGTACTAGGAAGATGAAGAAGGGAGAATTGGAGATATTCCGGGTAATGATGAAAATAGACGGCAGCACCGCACCGCACATAGTTTGTGTAAGATAAGAAAACAGTTGACGATGTTTGGGGGTGAGTGGGCCTGCTGGTTGACCAACCTACTACTCCTATTCCTATTTTGTTATCTATGCTACTAACCTTACTAATTTTTCTTGTGTCCAAAAACCGGGATACCATACTACGGAGTATTTTTTTTTTCTTTTGGAAAAAATACCAATTCATTAAATCAAGTTCGTAGATAAAATGTTACAAAATAAAGAGGGATGTCTAAAATGTCATTCCGAACAACCAAACATATAAATAGTTCGCCTAGCTATACCATGAGCTACACCATTCGTTGGTAACTTTACGAAGGATAAAAACACTTGTAAATTTGCTCAATAAGTTTTTAATATCTTGAAGAATCAAATGAAATGAAGATTCTCCTCCAATTAGTGTAAAGCTTTGGACAACCTGAAGAGAGTTTGTTGTGCCAAACTCTCTCATTTCTTTCGAGGAAATGTAAATGTGTATTTCTCGAGGGAGCGAGGCAAGCCCCGACCCAGATAAAAACAACGGGTACATACTGTACATTGTTATACATCCAAAACAACAAAAACAGTGGCAAAGCCAATTAAGAAAACAAAGATGGAAGAGGATTAAGTCTATTCTCAAATAGGCGAAGGCCATTTCTGTGAAGTGAATTGGCATGTCCAACCCTTTGAGATCCCCTCCATATATGCGGTCCTATTAACTGCGGGGACCCAAAAACAGCACAGTATGCTTGTCCACATTATGTAGTAGGATAAAGGTAGAAGATGACTCGGTACACGTCTTTGGCAATATTTTTCACAAGGCCATTGATGGGCAACCAGTCTTCATCATGGTGAACTCTATTTCGGTTCCTCCATAAGTGATAAATGGTGCAAATAAGAGCAATGGTAATTGCCTTCGAACGCGGGCGTGCTCCTCCGTGCAATCTGTTGATCCACTTGATTGAGCTCCTGATTGCATTCGTGCATTTGTGAAACCCAAAATGCATCCGCACTTCATTCCAAACTTGTAAGGAAAATGGGCATTTAAAGAAGAGGTGTTGAGCCGTTTCTTTAGCACCCACACACATTGAACAGTCGGTATTGATGTCTAGAAATGGAAGTCTATCCTTTGTTGGTAGCCTTTGATGAATGGCAAGCCATGTGATAAATGAAAATTTGCGGGGAATGTAAGATCTCCATACAAATCTCCATGCAAAAGTTGGCTGAGACTTCTCTCGAAGAAGGTCATAGACCTGTGAAACTTGAAACTTGTTATTGTTCACAGAATTATGAAGGAATTCCTTTGCATTTTGCAATCCTCCCTTGGCCAGTGAGATTTTGTCTCGGGCTTCAAAAATCTTCTTGAATAGCGCAGAGTCCCTTTTGTTTGGGCAAAAGTCCCAAACATCATTGCCATTTAGATAGACAGAATTGACCCATCGGATCCAAAGCGAGTCCCTCTTGGAGTGTATGTCCCACAAAACCTTTGAGAAGAAGGATGTGTTCCAAACTTTAAAATCATGGATGCCAAGCCCCCCTTCTTCCTTTGGAAAGCAAATCTTATCCCAAGTAATTAGGGAAACTCTCCGTCCCCAAAGAAATTTTCCACAGAGAAATGCTACATGATCAATCACATTAGCAGGAAGCGGAAAGTTCTGAATCCAGAAACTAATAGTACCTTGGATTACTGAAATTATGAGCTCAAGTCGTCCAGCGTACGACAAGGTGCATCCCTTCCATTTTTCGATCAACCGAGTGATTGCTGTAATGAGAGGGGAAAATTGGGCAACTTTGAGCCTCTGCCCATCAAGAGGAATGCCTAGGTACCTTACCGGTAGTTGGCCTTTCGGCATTCCTGAAAAATCCAATCTATCATCTCGGATCCCTGCTATAAAGATGTTAGATTTTTCAATGCTAACAGTTAGCCCTGAAGTTTCTTCCAACTCCTTTAGAGCATTAAGGAGGATGGTTACCGATGTTGGGTTTCCTTTGGAGAAAAGCATTAAATCATCTGCGAAGGCAAGGTGCGTGATACCCAACTGGGAGCATTTCGGATGAAAGGCGAAAAGCGGGCTTTGAGCCTTAGTTTTGAGTACCCGTGAGAAGTACTCAATGCAAATGGTAAAAATGAGAGGGGATATTGGATCCCCTTGTCGCAGGCCTCTTTTCCCTTCAAAATGTCCATAAAGGCAGCCATTAACTGAGATTGAGAAAGATGTTGAGCTTATACATTCCATGATCCAATCGATGAATTTTGTTGGAAAGTGAAGACCCTCCAGCGCCTCCTTAATGAATTCCCAGTCAATGGTGTCATATGCCTTCTTGAGATCAACTTTAATCATGCATCTCGGTGAAATCCTCTTCCTAGAGTAACCACGAATTAATTCTTGTGCAAGGAAAATGTTGTCAGACATATTTCTTCCTCCCACAAAGGCCCCTTGAGCTGGATCAATGATAGATGGTAATACATTACATAATCTCTTTGCAAGGACTTTTGCAATGATTTTGTAGAATACATTGCAGCAAGAGATTGGTCTGAAATCCCCCACAAATTGGGCTTGTGATTTCTTGGGAATCAACGCAATAACTGTATGATTTAATTGCTTGAGCAGAATGCCAGTCCTAAAGAATTCCATACCAGCTCCAATTATTTCTTCCTTGAGAACTTGCCAGTTTTTCTTAAAAAACGCTGATGAGTATCCATCTGGTCCAGGTGATTTTTCATCATTGATATCAAATAGGGCATCTTTGATTTCAGTTTCTGAAATAGGTGCCTCAAGTAAGGAGTGATGATCATGATTTAAACTCGGTCCATTTTGGAAGAAATCCCGATCGCATCTTCTGCGGTCCCTTGCTTGTCCAAACAGCTGCTGGAAATGATTGACAAATAGGGCACCAACTTGATCAATTGAAGTTGTTGGCTCACCATTATGATCAAGAACAAAGTTGACTGTCCCATCCTGGTGTTTCTTACGAATCAAGTCGTGAAAATACTTGGAACCTTTGTCGGCATGAAGTAAGTGTTTGGTTTTTAGCTTTTGACAGAAATATAAACGTTCTGCCTCAGCCAAAAAACAAGCATGCTCCCTTAGATGCTTGAGTCTTTCACGATCCTCATCTCGGGCAGATTCAACTTTAAAATCCTGGATGAAAGCTTGGAATTCCTCATTTGCTCTCTTGGCCTTTTCCGAGATGTGCCCAAATTCCAACTTGTTTAACTCTCTAAGGTGTCTTTTGAAAGCCTTCAATCTTATTGCAAGAATATATTGCTTGGATCCCCTAACGATGCAGCCCCATCGTTCCTCCAGGATGGATTGAAAGTTGGGGTGAGTTATCCACATGTTAAGGAATTTGAAAGGCCTATTCCCACCACCGGAGTTGTTAAAAAGCTTAACAACCATAGGACAATGATCTGAAATGCAATCGAACTTTAAGAATTCCACAAAACAAGCAAGGCCCGAAATAAGCCATGGTATATTGATGAGGACGCGATCTAATTTTGCTTTGACCCGCCCATTTGTCCAAGTGAACAGATTACCAGAACTGGGTGCACCGGTGAGATTGAGGTGTGCACAGCATTCCACAAAATCTCTAGTCATATAACTTGTCGGGATTTGTCCTCCTTGCTTCTCCTCTGGGTCTTTCACTACATTAAAGTCTCCCCCAATCAGCCAAGGGAGTGATTGAAGAGGTCCAAGGGAGATGAGTTTCTCCCATAACAATCTTCTTTCCACTACAGAATAGAGTCCATAAACTGCAGAACACAGAAAGTTCTTATTTGTTATCTTGCACCGAAGAGAACAATGAATAACTTGTGGAGACACATCAAGGATGGAACAGTCCACTTTAGAGGGATTCCAAGCGAGAATGATCCTTCCTCTCTGAATAATATTGAAGTCCACAAAGCAATGCCAATTGCTAAAATGCCTTTGAATTAAAAGATCCACTTTATAGGGTGGAAGTTTTGTTTCAAGAAGTCCAAAAAATGAAATATGGTGTTGCCTTACAAACTTGGCAACCCTCCCCATTTTGAGGGCCTTGTTAAGCCCTCTTACGTTCCAAAAAGCGAGGATCATTTGGCAACCGAGGTGGCTTGCCGTCTACCACCGCCACGGGCCATTGGTTTACCCCCCACTGGCAGGGGAACAAAACGGTTTCCAGCACGATTACTTCCAGTAGCAACCTTATCTTTCGGTGGGGAGAGAAGAGCATTTTTGAAGCTTGTCTTCGGCCCCGATTTAGTCTTACTCCTTGTACCCATCCCACCAGTATGTGATTCAGACGCAGCAGGTTTCTTGCCTTTATCCTTTGGATCTTCCCTTTGGTCATCAGAATCAGCCCCATCTAAAGAGGAGGCATCTGACTCTTCCTCAGCATCTCCTGTTCCAGATTGAGTATCCTCCTGGGGATTTTCATCACCCTTCTCTGGTGATGCATTATCCAAAACTTGATCATCTGTCTCTTTGCTAGAAGGTGGGTTAGAAGCTAAAACAGTACACTGCTCAGACGCCTCCTTTGCCTCTGGACAAGGCTCAGGCTGTACCGATTGGATGCATGGACTAGCCTGAGGGCAGGGTTCCTGAGTAGTTGTATGATCTTCCAAAACAGCAGCAGATGTATCTTGTTCCTTGTTGGCAGATTTATTCTGATGCAAAGATTTAGTTGCTGTCTGTTTTGTAACTTTGGCCTTCTTGCCTCTCTTTTTGGCCCAAGGCTTAATCCCGGTGCATTTTTCCTTAAAGTGATCATTGCTATTGCACTTGGTGCAATAACACGGATTGATTTCAAAGGTGACTTTCTGTCTAAAAGAATTACCATCAGGCATATTCACCAAAACAGAATCTGGGACACGTTTTGAGGTGTCAATATCAATGAGAACCCTGGCACATTCTTCTCTGCCTATGCGTTGCTCTCGAGTTTTTTCATCTGCACAGATTGGGATGCCAATACACGAGCCTATTTTCCCTAATGCTGTTGGTGACCAGCATTCAATGGGCAGAAAGGGGAATCTGACCCATATAGGCAAGGTGCTGAAATCCTCATTTTCCAATCGAAATTTTTCTGGAAGAGATTTAAGAAAGAGTCTTTTCCCAAACAAGAAATAAGGCCCATTCTTAAGTATTGTACACCGGTCCTCCTCTGATTGGAAACGGAAAAGAACATGGCCATTCGGTTGAGTGAAAAATTTGCAATTGATCTTCCAAAAATTAACCAAGGACTGAATAGCATAGGCTCCAGGGAACCTTCCTGCAAAGCTACCAAGTAAGCCAAATCCCCACCGTTCCTTTATGGTTAGAATTTCATTGAACTCAAGTTGTGCATTGCCATTGACCGGTGGGAAATATTTTAGTGCTGCAGAGGCACCAAGGGTGTCCTTATTTTCCTTGAATAAATTAGCCCATAAATCTTTTTCCTTTGAGGCCATGTGACTTGATTCTCCCAGATTTTCAGTCACATATGCAGTGGAATAAGTGTCTGTGGACCCCAATGTTCTTGAGCAAGTCACCTCTGTTGTTGTCTTTTTGTGACTTGTTTCCATTATGGCCAGATGGATGTCAAGAAACAAAGTCTGATAAATGAACAGGAAAAGTTCCTGCCCACTGCCCAGCAACAATAAAAAATTCCAAAAAGCCTATCAGTTTTCCCCCCTACTTTGAAATTTGAAATTTGAAAGAATTCAGTTTCAAAGTTTGGGAGGGAAAAGAATCCGGTCACCGGAAAATTCTACCAAGGCGGAGACAGAAAAAGATGCCGGAAAAAATACAAACCAAGTCCCAATCACTGTTTTAGAACCTGCCTTCCGATTGAAGGTTGGACTGGCGAGAAAACAGCCGTGCTAAGACTCAGCTGTGATGTATTTTGCCGGAATTAACCAATGACAGGAGTAAACTGGACTTACTCCACCAAAAACATAAAAATGGCCGTGCAAGACTCAGCCGACGGAGGTGGTGCTAAGCAGAACCCACCCACTGTAAACCAACGAAAACTTTGCTAGATTACCTTGCTGGAATACGGTCGAGCTTCCAGCACCCACGATAAGTATGGATGTTGCCGTCCAAAACTCCACCACGACCTCTACTAGCCGTCCTCAAAGCCAACAACCTTTACAAAGTTTGTCGAAAGAGAACGTGTGTTGAGTTGGTTGCTGGCCGGAATTGCACACACTTCAGAAACTTCACCAGAAGCACGCCCAAAACTAGCATAAACAAACCAGTTTCGTGCTGGTTGGAAGATAATCCATTGGAACACCAGAGGTTTTCTGGACGGAAAAAGGATTGTGTAGAAAAAAGAGACTAAGGAAGATGTGGAAATCTAGAGAGAAGGGAGAGAACCCTTTCCTAGAGAGAGAAGCAACTCCAACCACAAACTCTCTCATTTCTTTGCTTCCATATCTCCCAACATTACATGACCAATGCGCATATATGCTCCCGTGACAATGAAGAGAGAGATGATTGAACCATGCTTGGAATGAGTTCGTATATTATGCAGTTGAAAGCCTAGCTGGTTTCAACATTATTTCGCATAAAAGCAATCCACAAACAAGTGCTAAGCTGACTCCTTTTGGGGGAGGCTAGTTATATTCGTAGGATTACAAAGGCTAGCTATATTCATAGGAGTGTAAAGGTTTCTGAATGAATTATGTAAATAAATGTGTTAATGTTCTATATCTTAATGTTTCTAATATTGGAATTTCTAATTCATTATATTCTATTTGTTGGGCAAATTGATTTATTTGTTGAGTCATTTCTTCTAGATTTGCTTCTATCTTTATAATTTCGGTTCTAGTCTCTATTTTAGTTTCTTTTATTTCTTGGGCAAATTGTGCTATTGTGTGATATTTCTCTTGACTTTTATTGTGTACTTCTTTAACAATTTCATAAGTCATTTTTATTTCTATTAAAGCTTTTTGTTTATTTTTATTGCTCTATCAAGTGTTTTAATAAATTTTCCAGCTCTAAATTTATCCTTACTACTCATGATTTTAGTCTGGGTATTCCAAATTGTTAAATCTTTTCGTAGAACGTGTTAATACTACTCTTCTTTGTTCTGCTGCTAGTTTTTCAAGTTCTACTATCTTTTTATCTATTTTGTTTAAATTATTTATTGTTTGTTTACATTTATCATAATGATAGTTTTTTCATGTCTCATTTTCACACAGTATATATTTAGTTCTATGGTAATTACCTACCTGATACCAATCTCTTTTTTCTTGCTCTAATTTATTTTTATTATTAATAATTTTATTCCATTCTTTAGTAAAAATTTTAGAAGTATTACTAGTTGAAGCTTCTCCGTTATACTCCATATTAATATTTCCAACATCTTTTTAAACCTTAAAAAAGGTGGATAAGTTACTAATTTTATTTAATACATTAAAGAAATTAATAAGGCACATAATATGAACAAACCTTATAAGGAAAACACAAATCATCTTTAAAGTAAACATCATTGAGTTTAAATATCTATAACCTCCCATCAATTTCTAAACAACATACCCCTTAAGATATTACTCTTAAAAATCATCAAATAGAGTCAGCTTAGCTCATACCTCGTATAGACGTCTCAGGTCACCGGATTACTTCAACCCTTCCTGCCCTTCTGCTTCCTTACTAAAATAGAGACTAGAACCGAAATTATAAAGATATAAGCAAATCTAGAAGCAATCTAGAAGCAAACCTAGAAGAAATCTACTTCAGTTGGGGCTCAGGAACCAATCCTTCAATGTCTCACTCCCAAAGTCACTGACTCCCAAATGATGCTTTATTGTGGTTATTCACAAAAGAGGAGGTCAAGGAAGCTGCTTACGTGATGCACCCAGATAAAAGTCCAAGTATTGATGGCTTGAATCCCGACTTTTTTCCATGCATATTGGGATATTGTAGGGGATAACATTGTTGAGCTTTGTAATGATTCTATTAGCTCTGGCCAACTCCCTAAATACTTGAATCAGACTCACATTGTGTTAATACCCAAGAGGAACAACCCTGAAACAATGGCTAACTTAAGACTCATTGCACTATGCAATGTGACCTACAAAATAGTCACTAAAGCTATTGCCAATAGACTCAAACCAATCATGAACCATATGATCTCTGAAAATCAGAGCGCCTTTGTCTTGGGAAGGCTCATTACGGATAATATTATGGTGGCATTTGAGATGCAACATTTTCTGAAATGGAAAACCCAAGGAATGATAGGTTATGCCGAGCTCAAGCTTGATATAAGCAAGGCATACGATATAATTGAGTGTTCCTTACTCCGTGCTATCGTGCTTAAGCTCGGTTTTGCTGAAAAGTGGGTCAATCTTGTTTTACATTGTATCTCAATGGTGGAGTATTTTGTCTTAAATCAAGGGGAGGAAATTGGTCCTATCTATCCTAAGAGGGTTCTTCGTCAGGGTGATCCCATTTCCCCTTATTTGTTCCTACTTGTAGCTAAAAGCTTTAGTGCTTTGTTGAGAGAGTTTGACAGGGGGAAAAACTGCATGTTATAGCTATTATTAGAATTGCTCCAAGTGTCTCCCACTTATTTTTTGCCGAAGATAACTACATCTTTTTCAAAGCTAACCCTATGGAATCTGCCAACCTTAAGCATCTCCTACACTAGTATGCTTTGACTTCAGGTCAAATTGTCAACTTTGATAAGTCTTCTCTTTGTTTTAGTGGAAATGTTAGGGAGGATATGAGGGAGGAGGTGAGTGCCATACTAGGGGTTAATAGGGTTGTAGGGAGAGTTAATTACTTAGGATTACCTATGCTAATAGGTAGAAACAAAAGGCAGATGTTTGGGTTTTTAAAAGAGAAAATCTTGAGTAGGATTATTAGGGGTTGGAATAAAATGTTCTTGTCTAGGGCGGGGAGAGAAGTCCTTCTTAAAAGCATTATTCAAGCCATCGCTTCCTATGCTATGAGTGTCTTTCTCATTCCCATAGAAATCATTAGAGAGATTGAAATTACTATGAATTGTTTTTGGTGGAAAGTAAGTCACAATGGTAAGAACAAGGGTATTCGCTGGAAATCTTGAGATAAGGTGTGTCCCAAAGGAGTGGGGAGGCTTGAGTTTTAGGAATCTCAGGAACTTTAACTTAGCTATGCTCACAAAACAATCTTGGAGACTCATCAATTACCTTAATTCCTTAGCAGCAATGATTTACAAAGCTAGATACTTCCCTAATTCCACTTTCTTGGAGGCACATAAAGGCTCAAACCCTTCTTTCATATGGTCAAGCCTGATGGAAACTCAAAATATTGTAAGGAATAACATATCAAGTGGAGAGTGGGCAGAGGTAATTCAATTCATATTTGGAGTGACAGTTGGCTGCCAGGTAAAACAAATCCTAAGGTAACAACTTTCCCTTATCCATTTATGGAACATGCAACCGTGGACAACTTGAAGGACTCCACTGACAGAGATTGGGATGAGAATATAATTAAAGAGATGTTTAACACTAGAGATGCCCGACTTATTTTGAAGTTACCCCTACCAGTTCTTGACTCCGATCCCCAGATAAAGTGATTTGGTCACCTGAAGAGGATGGTGCTTTCTCAATTAAGAGCTGTTATAGAGTTCTAATGGCGAACTACCACATGAAGAAAAAGAGTAGTACTGGACACCTTTCTAGAATCTGAAGCTTCCCCCAAAAGTAAAAATGTTTTTTTTCTGGCAGTTGTGCACGGACTGTTTCCCCACTATAGACTTGCTATGTAGAAGGAGAATTGAATGTGATGATCTTTGTCCTTTGTGTAACAGTGAGAAGGAATCCATTTGGCATCTTTTTGTTGATTGCAAATTGGCCAAAGTCATTTGGACTCTTTGCAAATTTCTATTTTCAGAATGCACCAGTATGTTCTTTTAATTACTGGTTCAAAATAACATGCCGAGACTAAGCACTATGCAACCAAGCAGCTTCATTATTTCTTGCTGGGACCTCTGGAAACAACGCAATGATAAACTTTGGAACAACAACAACATTGAACAGAGCTACAAGAAGAACATTGAACCAGGGCAATAGGCAAGCAGCTGGACCAGACCACAACAAGGCTTTCTCAAGATGAATGTGGATGCAACTATCAATAAGGAAAATGCGAGAATGGGATTTGGCTGTGTTATTCACAATGAAGAAGTAAAAATCGTGGTTGCAAAGGAGTTTCAGAAGTCTGGTATGTGCACCCCAAGAAAAGCTGAAGCGGCTGCAATACCGGAGGCATTAAGTTAGATAAAGGATCTACATCTTGACAGAGTGGAGGTGGTGACAGACTCTCTAAAAGTGGTTCAAAATCTAAATCGTAATTCTGAACGGTCATCCTTTCATTTGTTAGTCAACGATATAAAAAATATATTGAATACCTTTTGTCATGTACTTTTATCTTTCTCTAGACGATCAGTGAATCATACAACTCATACCGTAGTTAAGCAGTCTGTCTCTACGTATTATTGCATGGAGTAATTTGATAACCTTCATTCTTATCTTTGTAATGTGTTGTTTTCGGATCTAAGTTAATCTATGGTTTTATTCTATTAAAAAAAAAAGAAAAAAGAAAAAAAAAAAAAGTGTTGAACTTGTGTTTACCGCCCTGAGGCCTAGAGATTGGAAAGAGGCTATCTCAAGAAAATCTTGGAACTGAAGGAGGAAATCCATAGGGAAAAAAACATGGCCGTCCTTTCTCCATTACTATCCTCTTCTTCACTCCAATATACCTTCCCCTCTCTTTCTTCTCTTTCCCCCAAGCCCACCCTCACCCTCACCCTCGCCCCCTATCGCTACCGCTCTCGCCTTATCCTCTCTCAGGTCTCCCACCACCACCAACCGCCGCCCGTTGTAATCGACAGGTCTTTGCTCAATGTCTCAGAAGCCAAATCCGAGAGTGAGCTATGGGCTGCTGCTTCTCTTCGCGTACGGACTTTCTATGTCTCCCACAATGACTCTATCAACATCGAGGTGACTCTTCAAGTCTATCGACTTCCTCACCGCCTCCAATTTCTGCTACTTGATTAGGATTAGGTTTTCCTTGCTCAATTTAATTTGAAAGTAATGAAATTTAGTTAAAATGTATATTTGGGACTTGGGATTTGGGAGAGAACTTGTTAAAAAATGGAGATATATTGAAGCATTGGCATGAGATGGGTATGTTATGTTTTACCAAAAATTGATTTGGCATTTTGTCAACTTAGCTAGAGTAGATATTGTGGTTTGGAAAAGGAAGGTCTGCTCTGCAGTGGTTGAGGGGAAGCATATTGGCATATTTTGGCTCTGAATTCATTGACATTTGAGCTTATATTATCATGCTCTTTATGAGATTCTCATGTGAAGCTGATGTTTGTTTCTCCTTTTCAAGTGATATTAGGAACATAAAAAGTACTTGGCTGAACGTGAATTTGAAGCATTGAAGGAGCGCATTGCAGGGAAAAGGTTGGGTTTTGGAAGAGTTTCCTGCATCAATGCCACTGTACCTTTATCTCAAGTGTCAAGTGTTTCGCTTGATTTATGTACATCATACAAAGTAAGCACCTTTTTGTTATTGATTGATTGAACTAGCACTTTTACTTTTCTAGTAGTATTTCAGCATCTTATTCTTGTGGCCAAAAGGGAGATTTCCAGTAAGGAATAACTGAAGAAGAGCTCAAATCACGTTCGAAAAACTCCACTTTCTCCTTGGACATATGTAGGATTTAGTGGTCAAGGGTGGTGAATGACCAAAAGTGCAATATTGCAAAAATCACAAGTACAAAATAGCTATAACTTTGCATTACAAAATAATCCTTCTCCACATACTTTAGTGCCTGTAACATTTACTAGTAATGTTCACACATTCGATTTTCAACTAAAATTAATGCCACAAAACACAATTTATTTCCCTGGATTTACTGGGAGAAGGCTATTGTTATGCAGTACTTTTTCGATATATAATTGGCTTATGGTTTTGTGAAGTACTCCTTTCCACATATCTCTGTGTTCTTTAACCAATGCATATTCCTCAGCTCCCTTACATCAAGTACATCTCAATTCATATTTTCAAGCCACTCTTGAAGTGTGTATCCACCATACATGTGAATAGTATCTGGCCCCAACTCCAAAGGCTGAAAAGTAAAGAGCTGCAACATACTCCGTATGTGATTGCCTGCACATACCAATGGATGCCTTTTTCATTTAAAAAATCCAGTGTTAAATTTGACCAAAGCTTACTCTGGTAGACATTGTTAATAAAAACATGTTACATGTCTTATGGCCATATAATCGAGACTGATTAGTTTGGGATTACTGGCTTACTGCTTAGTTGAGTTGAGTTGAGTTTCACACTTACTTTCAATCTCCTATTTTACAACTGAGCACTTTGACCTCTTATTTAAGACATGTTTCTGACTTTTTTTTTTCCCTTACAGTGTCCAGATAATATGGAAAATAGAGTAGTCATTGGGTCTCTAGATCTCAACCAGTGCATCAGCCTTCCAGATGAAATAGTAGGAATGAAACCTAAGGTAGCACTTTATTTTATTATTACATTTATTTATTTATCCTTTGCATGGATTTTCTTCTCTTGATAGACGATAGTTATACTAAAAATTTTGAAGCTTAGATTAATGGACTGGGAGTTGTGTATTACAAGAATCAAAAGTTCTCTCAAAAGTAAATTTTTAAGAAATGGAATGTCTGAAATCTTTATTTTATTTGTAGTTGCTTGTGAGTGCAGGGCTTAAACAAATAAGTTTCCATGAGAATGCCTCCAATTTGTAGACCTTTTTTGTAACACGAATGCCTCCAACTTGGCAATCACATAAGTTTTACTTCTGAACAGGGAATTGGAGCTGATTTTGCAAGAGCATACCTTAGTAATGTATGTGTTGCTAAAGAACTGCGTAGAAATGGGTTGGGCTATGCACTCATTGCACAGGCAAGGATGGTTGCTGAAGAGTGGGGTATTTGCTTTCTGATATATGCTTGTTCTGACATCTTACATGTGTCTCATCCTTAGTTACTGTCAAGAGTTAATTTAACTATTGGCCCCTTGAGTATAGTGGTATGATAGCCACTATACTCAAGGTACTAAAAGCGTAAGCATTCCTGTATATCTGTTCCAATTGACAGGTCGTCTTATTTCTGAAACACAAGTAAATTTTAACTCTGAAAACAACACTTTTCCTGAACCCTCCATTTCAAGCAAGTTCAATTTTATGTCTACTAAGTTGCTGTGCTTTCTTTCTGTATTTTCGTCAAGGGCAGGGATCCCTGTCTTCCCTTGTTTTGTTCTTCTTCTCTTCCAAGTTCCAAGTGTGTGCAATTTGTGGATTCCTTAAATGTGTTCCCTGATCTGTTTTACAATAAATGTGTAGAGTTGACTCAGTGGTCTTGTGATTTCAGGAATAAGTGATTTGTATGTGCATGTTGCCATCGACAATGAGCCTGCACTTAACCTCTACAAGAAATGTGGTTTCGTTTACGAGAGCGAGGAACCTGCGTGGCAAGCCAGGTTCTTAGATCGGCCCCGGAGGCTTCTTTTGTGGATGGGCCTCCCTGTTCCCTATGACTTGTAAGTACAATGTACAGACATCCAATTCTTTTCCTTCCTGGCCTCCCCAATGTCCCTCACTTCCAACACGACCATAAGGAAATTCAGATGGAAAAAGGTGGAAAAGCAAATGTACCATTTATTCTTGTACTTGAGTAAAGAACTTAAGTGTGTTATAGATATATGCAAATTTGCAACCACTTCCAATTTGATAATGATTCATTCATGAATCTATAGATTTTTAGCTATGTCTGGTCGTTCTCACTTCTTCATTAGTCTATGTTAGGATCTCACATTAGCTTCATAAGAGGGTATAATTCTCCCGAGCTACGTTAATTTTGAAGTAGACAGTGAGTACATGGTAGCTAGGCTAGGTATTGAATTGTTTGTACTTTCTTTGTAGGGAAGGACTATCATTATTGTCCATTCCAGAAAAGCAGTGTCTATAGTGCTACTAAAATAAGTACGGGTTTAGGCTTTTCCCCACATACAGATTCATCTTCAATTCTATCATGTCCTTGGAACAGATTAGCTATCTCATGATTTAAGAAAGATATTGATGTTTGATTGTTTGAAGCATCTCGCGTGCATGCATGCCTAATGTCTTTTTACTCTTCTAATCTTCTTTGGTACGTACGTGTGCAGTGTGCTCCACAAGTAAATGCATCCAATGTATACACCTAATCACAACCAACTATTCCTATTCCTGCCTTATTCCATGCTACGGAGTTGACGTCCCGGATTAATTGCAATCTACATTTGTCCAAAAAGGCAAAATTTCTCGCTCCAAAAGTCTCTATATCTTAGCCCAACAAGATGGTAGAGGGTAGCGGTCTCTTAGGTGGGAGTGTTAGTGTTTGGTGTCCACAAAAAGTTTATCACATTAGATGTAACTCACATTGCGATTGTTAGGTCTCGATTTTGTATTTTTACCCACAATTTATCACTTGGGTGTTAACTGAGTTGGCCATAAATGCGCAATAATCCACACTACAACGGCAAATTATTATTCTGTGGACCCAGACCCAAAATACATAATTTACATACTGAATGTTTCCAATTTATATACTGAATGTTCAAGATTTATATATGAATATATGTTCACAATTGTGAACATTCAATATGTAAATTGTGATGAGCCCACCTTGTAAGGGACAAATGGCAAGGGAAAATGTGCAGATTTGTCCAATTGACACGTAGAACATAAAGCAGAATCACAATGAATAGAACGACTAGACCCACTAACTACACGATTGTAGGACACGACTAAGAACACGCTGATGTGGATGACCAAGATGATTGTGTCAAATTGAAGCAGAAGCACATGTAGAAAGGAATGCAGAAGGAGAAGGAGACGAACGAGAGACTGGTAAGGAGCAGAGCTCGCTTGAAAAAACTATTGCCCTGAAGTAGCACCGCATTAGTGGTGATATCCTTTACAACAAAAAAAGGAAGGGTGAAACTCAAAAAACACTGATTATTTGAAGCAAAACGCTGGATCGAAAGTAAAAATATAGACAATCTCGGAACATGTAAAATATTAGACATCTCAAAAGACCTAGATGAGGTATCAAAAGTAGCATGACCAACACGACTAATAGATAGACCCATACCATCACCAACACGAAGCGTACCATTGCCCGTGTACTCCTCTGAGGTAGAAAGGACAGCTATGTCTGGAGTTGCATGATTTGTGGCTCCAATGTCAAGAAACCAAGTGTGAGAATTTAATAAGGTGTCAGCACCCAAACCATCCTGAAACACCAAATTAGCCTGAGGACCCGGAGCCCTGAATAACACCAAAAATAATTGGCTGCCGTGTGACCGAAACCATCTCAGATTTGACACTAAATATTAAAACCACGTCCGCCACGTTGGTGACCTCTACGCCGCAGAAGACAACATGTTCTATTGTTCTTGGTCGCAGACACTGAAGGGGCAGCAATATTAGAGATAATCCGCTCTAAAGAGATATCGACTGATTCATTGGTAGCCATAGGTAACCTGACCTGATACTAGATGAGAACTAGTACTTTGCATTAATCTCAGAGTCACGGAATACAGAACAATAAATGCAGTACAAGAATTACAATAAGACTGGGATACACATACCCAATACAACTAGAATACATAGAGTCCTAATATTATGAATTGAATACTTTTTTAGTTTGTTTGATGGATTGAATTGTAGGTTTTTTTTTTAAAATAAATATATTAATAGGTTTAGCGGGTTTAAATGAGTTTCGTGTCATATCGTATTGACACGACAACCCGAAACCTATTAACAAAATGTGCACTGTCTATCGCGCCAACCCATTTATAGTCGTGTTCGTGTTAAGAATTTCAACCAGTTAACCTTAATGTATCGTGTTTGTGTTTACGGGAGTCCGTAGTTACTACCCAGAAGTGCGCTTTAGGTGAAGTTTGCCTTGTAACCCTAGGTGTCGGTAAAGAACCATAAGGAGGTAAACTAGTCAAGATATAGATGATCGGTTTAATTAAACAAATTAAAGAAGGCCAATCGAACTTGAAATCTTGTAATTACCATAAATCAATTGCTCAATCAACTTGACCGGGTTAGTTGTGCTTAAACTTTAACTATAAATGTTCCATGTTTTATTTGTGTATGTGTTGAATAGTTAAATTGTAAAGAAGTGACCGAAACTTTAGATCCTCAGCATCCATACCAGCTATATTCATGAATCATGATGAACCAACTATTTCAATAAACTTTCAACATACAAACAAACAAATATATATAGTACATAGTATTCCAATATCATAATAATAAGCTACTATTGCATGATCATAAATATACATATACAATCTTTAATAATTTAGTGAAATTTCTTAAGTAGATCATATAAGAGGACAGATTGATGGCCCTACTTATGGATCATGTGGTTGAAACTCGTTTCAGACATAATAGTAAGCAATTCAATTAGACATGCACATATAATTAATCCACAGGTAATTAAGGCGCCATTAGTTAATTTACCTAATATAAGACCAGAAATGAAATTTCAGGGAGTTTAATAATTCAATAATGGATCTATGGAGTAGCATCATATATATCATACCAGAATTGAAGGAAGAACTGAACTGAACTGAACATGGAAAGAAATTAAGGGAAAAAATGAAGAATAAATTTAAGAAAAACATTATGGTACTACGAGGAGGAAGAGGCAGAGGCAAGGTGGCGCATAACGTCAACTTGAAGTCGCAGGGCGAGTATGTAATCTAGGGTTTCTTTGATCAAAGTGTTATCATCTTCCATGCATTCTCCTCCCGGAATAAGTCCTTTCAGAACTGCGCTTCTCTTCTTCACCAGTCTCTTTGCACTGCAACTCGCCGCCGCTTTATACTTTGAATTTGAAGCCTTACGCTTTCCACGACGAATGCGTTTCATCAAACATCTCCTGCGCATGCGGCGGCTTTTCTTCCAATTCATCTCCGCCGCCGCGTGTTTGGATTTCATCGCCGCCATTACTGAGCGTCGCCAAATCGCCGGCGGACACTGTTTAGTGGTGGTGGTGGTGGTGGAGGCCATGGCTATATCCGCCGATAGCTTTATGGCGTTCTTCCTCTCCGTTACGCTCATTTCCCTCTTGCAAGCGTCGTACGTTTGGAGACCTTTTATCCATTTCTTCAGAAATTCTTCTTTCACTGAACTAATTGCAGTCTGCATTTTAGCTATCTATCTGCATGCAATACCCACAAATAATTAATTTAACCCGGGATTAAATTAAAGAAAACAAACTTCACTATATCACTTACTATATATATACCTTATGGGGTGTGTGGATTGGAGGAGAATTGAAAATAAATAAACTTAGATCATCTGATCTCATTCCAAAGATCAGATAGTGGATGAGTGCTTGCAGCAGCCGGCAAATTGAAGATGGAATAATTAATAATTAGAAAGCTGAGGAGAATTGAAAGAAAAAAGAAAAAAAGGAAAGAGAGAAGGGAATGAATGTATGTGAAGAAGAAGAATGTGTAAAAAGCCAATTTATTTGATTGGAGTGGGGAGAGGGTGGTGGGGCAATGGGAGAAAGACACAGCACATGCTGGCACATGGGACTGCATGCCCCACCCCCCGCACCATATATGCATTCCATCTAAAAACCCTAGCTACCACCTACCTAGCTAATAACCCTTCCAAATTTTCATTCATACATACATACATACATATATATATATATATATATATATATATGGTCGGTTCAGGTGAGAACCACTGCTTGAGTGTGAACTCTTATGCACGGTTGAGATGTGAGATTGGACGGTCTAGATTTGAGGAGTGCCGTGCATCCGGTGCTATATATATTTTTTTAATTATTAATTAAGACAGATTATATTAATTAAGAGCTGATGAGCTGAGGTCCCCTAGCTTAATGGTTTAATGTCAATCAAAAACCTAACTTTTGTAACTTAGTATGACAACAACAACTGCTTTTAACATATTTCCATCTCACGCCTAATTATTTTCTTTCACCTCTTCCTTAAGAATATATAATAATAATCAAATCTTTCTAACTTTTCAAGTGATAGAGGAAAACTGTAGCCACTATCCAAAGGTGTGTACTGAATAAACATTATTGTCTTGTAACTCTAGTGAACAAAGAATTGTTCTTTTTAGTTTTATATTCTCAATACTTTAAATCAAACTATTATTTTGTAGACCAAATGTCACGTAAGCTAAGATTATGTGTAAACTAAAAAAATGCACAATTACATTATAAAATGGATATTCTGAATCACAACAATAAACCAAAAATTTAAAAAAAAAAACCAAGAAATAAAACAATTTTCAAATATTGATAGTCTAACTCATGCTTTCTTATTAGTCGTCATAAAATATCTCTCTAATTAACTCAAATGAAATTCTTACCTAGTTTCTTTGTGGGATCCGCAATGGTTTTCGAGATAGACTTTATCTTGATTATTAATTAAGCTTTGAAAATTTGGCAATGATTAGTGATGACTGTTTGTAATTATATTGTAGAATTGCAAAAATTATGAGTTGTAATACTCTACTCTCATTTTATCGATCTCGTATTGACTATGTTAAAAACATAGATGTTTAAACTAATTTATTAGTTTAACAAACTAATCATTAATAGAGTTGTCGTCCCCTTTTTTCTTAATTCAATCGATCCAATCAATATAGACTATGTGATAGAAGTATGTATATATTATAAAGATTATTATAACAAGTTTTATTTTTCTAAAACTAATTTCCACTGTACAAATACTAATGCTTTGGGGGGGGGGGGGGGGGGGAACGTGTAGGAGGCAAGAGAAGCATTAGTGTAACGTGAAGTCAACAATCACCTTTCTATTTGTCTGCTGGATTTCATGTTTTGTGGTTCCTTATCGTCATTCTTGAAACCATGCATGTTCCACATTATACGCTATCTCATCTTTATTATAATTAAATCATCTAACTAACCTCAAGAATTATGATTTTATCATAATTTATAAATTAAATCTGTATTTTAATATAGTATCACAATGCATTAAAATATTATAAATTATAAATTCAAATTCTATGTGCACAAAAAAGTGGTTAATATATAAACTGGCTTATTAGCAAGCTTTATAGTTGATTGCAGCATGCAAATTAAAGGCCCCCTACCCAATCTGCTTGAAGAAATTAAAATATAGTTGGTACGTAATAGTTGAACTTTGTTCCTCTATATAGGATATAATGTATTTAGTTATGATATATTTATTTAGGGAGCAAAAGATTAAATAAACAAGGCAGTATTTACCCAGTACACATCATCAAACAGTGATTACGAGCTAAATTTCCTTTGTTATAAAAAAAAAGATTAAATAAAAGGTGAACTTTTTTTTTTTGTTTTTTTTTGTTTTTTGGTAATGAGAGAAATTCACAATCACTACCTGAAAATGTGAATAAGGTATATATACCCTGCTCGTGTATAATAAGATCATTTGCAACAAATTAGACTGAAAAAATATTATTTACTGAAACAAAAATCAAACTTATGACTTTTTGGTACGAGAATCATAGTCTATCACTCGACTGCGTACTTGCTG
Source organism: Ipomoea triloba (assembly GCF_003576645.1). Taxonomy (NCBI): domain Eukaryota; kingdom Viridiplantae; phylum Streptophyta; class Magnoliopsida; order Solanales; family Convolvulaceae; genus Ipomoea; species Ipomoea triloba. The sequence continues at coordinate 191,016 of NC_044928.1, forward strand.
TGAACATTTATTATATTTGATTTTAGGTGTGGAATCTCATATTTACAAGTTTCAACTTTACCCACAAATAAGTGATTATGACAGCCAAAGACTTTGTGGTCTAGTGACACCCGGTGTCCTGATTTACACTCTTACATGAATGATGGGAGTGGAGTCAACTGTTAGACTTTTTGTGCTTCAGAGTGCTGGTATATCCTATGTATACATACCCAATTACACTTATCAGTACATCTAAATAAATAATAAAGTTTGTTTTTTTTAAACTTGATAGAAATTAATGTTATGTTTTGATAACAAGACGTTGAACTTAAACATTTAATTTATATCGACTTCTTGGCAAAACATGGAAGATGATGAAAATATACAGTACTTATGGTAGTGAATAGTGAGTATATATTAAAAAAAAGAGTGGAAAAGGGAAAATTGGCATGATCCGGAAAACCTGGTGAAGATGAGATGAGATGGTAGGGAAATTGAAGTGGGACATAGAAGAATTGAATTGAAGAAGAAAAACTCTTTGGGGGGTTTTGGCTTTGGCAACAAATTAAAGTGGAAAAAAAGGAACCCTCACATGGTGTCCACATGGGTGTTTCTAAAGTGTGGTTTATAAGGCTTCCCCCAAAGTACAAAATCTTTCACAATAATTACACATACATCTTGCTCATGCATGCCTACGTTCCTAAATCCTCGGCCCATTTATATATATGCCCTGCGTTTAGCTAACTTTTATTTACATGCAAATTTTTCATAATAATAAAGTATTATAGATAATTTAATTTGATTTTCTTTTACTCTGTACAATGGGTTCAAGAATTAAATACTTGACTTTCTACTACAACAATCTTACTCACGTGGATCCATCGGATCCACCTTGTGAGATGGACCCGAGTCTAAAATACACCGTTTTTTACACATTGAATATTTACAATTTATATATTGAATGTTCACAACTCAAATTGCTAACATTCAATATATAAATTGTGAACCTTCAGTATGTAAATGGATACGGGTCCATATTGCAAGCTGGACTCGAGTCCATGGTATAACTATTTTCCATCATATGTCTGTCTAAGGGTCGTGGCTGTCTGTTCCACCGACCTATATTTCTCAGTTGGTTATATATATATATATATATAAGAACTGCAAATATATTCATTATTGTATTTTAACGTATTGAATGTTATTATAGCATTGTGCCATTATAAGGTAGCAAATAGCCACATTGCAGTACGTTATACAAACAATATTACTATTTACTATACACCTATTGTGCACTCCAATATAATAGATGTCAAAATATTTTGTACATCTTGTAATTACAGTATTACACTATACTCTTATCATGCGCAACAGTAGCTAGATCCATAGTATTTTATTTAATTAAAGGTTTGATTTAAAAAAAAAAAATAGAATTACTCTTTTTAAATATTCTATTTATTATTCATTGGTCAAATAATTTTTCCACTTATTTTCTTTAATAAACTTTTTCACTTATTCATTTGAGAGAGTCACTACATGTCACTTGACCACAAGGCCATTGTCAACCCTCCGCGCACAAGATCAAAACAATCGTCATGAAAAATTTCTCAAAGCAAGTATCCGTGCAAAGTCTTGACTTGAGTGTTGTATCATTTGGTGTTTTCATTGAGAGGGTGGTGTGTTGTGAGAAAAGGCTAATGGGTATCTGATAAAATTAGTTCAAAAGAAATCTCGCGAAAAGAGTTTGGAATGAAAACTATCCAGAGTGAATCCATCCACTCGTTCAGTGTCGACCTAAGAAAGGGTTACAAGATGCTTGATAAGATCCCGATCATGGTGATGCCATCTAAAGAAAAAAATTGCTACTTGATTGGTACCTAGAAGAGTTTGAAGTATGATCCATCTAAAGTAGGCCGTTGTGAATGTTGGCTTCTCAAGGGATGAGAAATGATCCAATCCTACATTAGCTCCACAAGATATTGTGAAATTGTACTTAAAGTTGGGGTCAACCCTCTTCTCATCATAAGCTAACTTTTTGTGGTGGAGTTTATTTGTAAATATAAAAAATTTGCATATTAGCACTAAATTGAGTTATAAAAGAAATTTGAACGAGGTGTCATCAATTGACTTGGCATATGAAATGAGACAGGAGAGTATATGAAAGGATGCGTGTATGTATAGGTATGGGACATGCATGCAGAAAGAGAGAGGAGATTGGAGCAACGAACGAACATATATAAGAGTTGAAATGTATTGATGGGTATATTGGGACCGAAGCGGGAATCAGAAATCAGAGTCTCACGTGGTGTTAGAAAAAGACTAGTGAGGGCTGAGGGCGTCAAACCCCCGTGATTTACGGCTATCCTCACGTTATTTTAGCCCATTCTCTATCTCACAATTAATTAATATAATTACTCCACTTCCATTCCTTCACAATTCACATTATATTATTATGACCCCTCCGCATGCCCATTGCTCACGCCTACCCTGCCCCCGCCCCGTCTCTGTCTGCCATCTGCTTCCAACTTCCCTCATACAAATTCGACATAACCAAACTCGCTCCCAAATAATTTGTAGTTTAATCGCATCTCTGTGACTCCTCTAAATTGAATGTCACAGGTTTAAATCACGGTGAATGTATTGTCTTTGTGCATTCACTTATTCAATTTTCTTTTTAAATTTTTTTGAGTACTATCGACTACCGCTTAAGCCAATGACCTTGTGGTCTAGTGACACCCGATTTACACTCTCATACGGAAGGAAGTGGATTCGAGCCTCAGTCGAGGCGACTGTTGACTCTTTGTGCTTCAGTAGGTTTAGAAAGTAACTATGAACAGATACTACCGTGTAACAGAGTCTGTAATACTCAAAAAAAAAAAAACTACCGCTTAAAGAGTCACCGCATCACTAGAAAGAGAGCCACAAAGGTGTTAACTAAGCACTAATATCATTATTTTAGTTTGGTGGACTACTGCTTGAATTAATGCCCCGGCCAACACACCCATGGATCCAATTCATGAAATATTATATGGGGGTATGAATTCAATCATTAATTAAAACAAAGACTTTTTAAGGAAACAAGACAATTAGATTACAATTAATCAGAGAGCCTAGCTCTAATTTTCTTGCATTTTTTATTTTATTTTTTATTTTTTTATATAAAACTTAAAACTTGCTTTAGTGAGGGTTCAGACCCTACAACATACAATATGGAATTAACCTCTCCAAATTTAGACAAGAGTTGGGGTTGGACTCTTTTTGCATAGTGAGAAGTGTATAGCTTAATGTGGGCATCAATATTGGATAGATTGGATTTTACCACCTTATATACTTAGGGACAAATTCATGGGGTTTAGGATTTGGTATGGCAAATTTAGAATACTTGAGTTAAAAAAAGACGACAACAAGTGATGGTAAATAAGTTATAACCGGATATTATGTAGAAATTAATCAGAGTTGTATTGCTTAGAGTGTTGAGTACAAGAATTAGAACATGTCTTGCCTACTAAAAGGTTTCCTACTTATAATAATGTCTGCAATGTCTCTCGATCTGCTCAAGTAACAGTTTCCATAGTAATGAAGAACTGAGCATACATTGAGTGCGGTCATCACCATAATTACTTTCTCTTGAATATAGCTTGGTGGAGTAGATGTTTCCGTTACATGGCCTTTGGTTCCTTCGGGTGATAACGGGTCAGGTGCCTGTCCAATTATCCTGTCACCAGCCCCTAATCCTGAGTCAGTAAAAGTATTTGAGCTGACTTGGGAGTAATAATATAACTGTAGCAACGGTATATTCTTAAATTATTCTAGAATCTTATTCCTGAATTATTTGGGAATATAGGATTCTATGTATTATTTTCTCTCCCTTCTTTTTATTTCCAAATGTTTTCTTTCATTTTTCTTCATGTCTCATTTTTTATATAAAACCCTACCCACAGTAATTTTAACTACCCCTTCATCAGTTCTTGTCTGGGTTTCTTTTTCTTTTCTTTTTCTTCAGTATACTTTTTTATTTTTATTTTTATTTTTTGAGAGGCTTTGACCTAAGTGTGGCATTCGCCATGTGAAGGCCGAGGTGACCTTGGTCGTGGCAAAGGCACGAGGCGAGGCCTCAGGCCAATGCCGAGGCAACCTCGACGAATCTTTTTTTTTTTTTTTTTTTGCTAGAGGGCTTGCCTCTAAGTGTTTTCGCTAGCATGTTGACCATGTTAGTCTCCCCGATTTTTCAATGGATGTGGTATATTCAATCGATGATGATGACCTCCCTTCTAACGATGAAGAGTATTTTCCTTATGATGACGACCTTACTCCCCTTTTTGATAATTTTCCCCTTATTCCTTATACTGACAACCCCTCATTTTTTAATTTACAAGTGTAAAAAACTCGCTTAAAAATGAAGAGGCACAAGCAAGCCCTTGCACTCCCCTCTTGATATTTCCCTTATAGCGTCTATACAACCTCAATTAGATTGCCAAGATTTGGATGATGCCTGAGGTCTTGTTGGTCATAGCATTCTCACCGTCGTTCACGAGTATAACGCTAATATTACCCGTCCTCCCCGAGACACATATTTTGGAGTTTACCTATTATCCATGGCGTTGGGGATTCAGTTTCCTTTTCATAACTTTCTAGTAGAATTCTTGAATTATTACAAGAAAAACCCAAGTCAGCTTGTCCCCAACGGCCACCAAGCAATTCCTGGCTTTATTTATTTATGCCGAAATAGAAAGGTAGAGCCCACATTAAGCCTTTTTCTAACATTATTTCTAGTTGGTAGGTCGTCTTCCCTCGAGAGTAAAAGTTTCGCTGTTGTTTCTTCTAGACCCCACCGTAAGCTTTTTGATGACCGTTCTTCCTTTAATAAGGTGTGGAAGCTAAAATTTATTTTTGTCTCCCTCGGTTTTTCACCCCTATTTAACGTTACATGGGGTCCCAAGTGCGGTGTGATCGATCTTTATACAAGAGTCCTTCCGTGTGTAGGGATGTAGCTAAGCTAATGAGGGGTGCGTGGTCCTATAAAGGTCGCTAAGTATACCACCAAGTGGGAGCTGAGTTAGCAAAGTTAGGTTTCTTGAGGGCTCGACCAGCTCTCCTTGAATCGACTGGTATCTTATCATGCTTGGTTGTTCCCCTAAATCACAAACTCTAACCATGTTCATATTTCGCAGGTACCATATCTTCGAGGTCAGATCGATACTTGTCAAGGCTTTCACAAAATCTTCCGCCTAAGAAAAGTAAGGCAAACAATTCTCACAAGAAAGGGAAGAAGAGCTAGGTGGCAGTGAATGAGAGGTGATGCTGTCTCCACCAATCCTAGCCTCTACTCCAGTTAAGTCCTCGAGGCAGCCCTCGAGCAGGGGGGAAACTTCTTCGGACCAAACTCTACATGTCCGGACCAATTTGATTCGGCTAGGAATGGACGCGCCCCCTGGAGGTCTCTAATAAGTGGTGATATTGAAATTTTCGAGTATGCCGCTCGCATGGCCCCTCTAGTAGATGTGAGCTACTTGGCTGTATGTGAACTTGCTACAGGAGTAGTACCTTAGGCACATCATGGAGGTCGGTTACTTACTTTAAGATCTTACTTGTCACACTTCTATCTCACCTTATTCTTATTATAGGCTATGCTAGAGGGACTAAGTACGTCCTTCACACCCAATGTTAGCGACTATTCCATGAGATTAATTATTAAGGATAACAAGCGCATTAAGGAGCTTCTCTTGGCACGGAAAGGGTCTCTGAACACTATGGAGGCCAGGGTTAACTTGGCGTGCTAAGAAAAAGTCATGAGGCCCTAACAGCAAGTCATGAAGCCCTAACTGCTTCGTTGAAACAAGAGCAAGAAGATCATTGGAGGACTCGAGCTATTATTGCTGCCTTGATGGAATCACATGCTACTGCCATTTACGAGGCGGAGGAGGCTTGCATGTAACTCCAACACTAGTTAAACTTCTTCATTTGTTAACTTAGCACAGTTAATGCGATACATTCAAATTAACATGAGTTGCAAATTATACTTGCACATCATTATATTTTATATATTTTTTTATTTTAGGATTCTAACTCCATGATTCATCAATTTTACAAGAGTAGGTGAAATTGGAGTTAAATCAAGGGTCTGAAAGGATTAAAATAATATTTATGCAATTATTACCAATTTAATGAATACAACTACCCACATTTCAATCATTATAGTATGCACATTAACATTAGGGTACGTGATCAAAATCTTTTAATCATGGAGGCTTGTTTTCGAGTAGAGACTGTAGTACACCGGCCACCACGCCTCAATCATTTTTGAATATATATAGCATATATTTTAAAATAATTATTTTATTTCTTTCAAATTGAATATTCGGTTTAATCCATAAGTACATTTTTTTTCCTATTCTACATTATATTGTTATAGAATTATAGCAAACCATTAAAACAAATGATTAATTATATTATTATTTATTGTAAATATTTCGTTATATTCATGGAATAATGAACAGTAATTCTTTAAGGAAATTTGCACTTGTTATTCTTTGCCAACAAGTCAACAACCTGGTACATGATTAATTTACTTCCACATGGGGGTTCTAACTTCTAATGTCCTATCATTTCTCCGATAGATGGAGTGGACGTCACTAAGGATACACAAAATAAGAATACCATTTTATTATTTTGTTTATATTAATAATTATAGAGAATTATATTTATGTGTCTGGCTGATATAAGAAATAAAAAAAATAGAATAAATAATCAAATGATAAAATATATTATCAATACTTAACTGTGGCTTCTCAACTGAGAGGTCTCACGTTCGAACCACAGTGTGAGCATTGACTCTTTGTGCTTCAGTAGGTTGAGAAAGTATGTATGAACAGATACTACATTGTAACAGAGTCAATAGAACTCATATATATATATATATATATATATATATATATATATATATATATATATATATATATATATATATATATATAAACCTAGATCATATAAAATAGAAAAGTATGAATTTTATTTTTAAAAGCCATGTTAAAATTTCAGAAATAATTGAAAATTTTGATAAATTTACGCGGTTTTAAGTGTTTGATAGGTGTATTATATTATTATGAAAACGAGTTAATGAGCGAAGTTTCAAGTGCAATATGGGCAATAACTAGGGTGGGCAATTCGGTTCGGAACCGAACTAGTAATATATCAAAAAACTGAACCTCTCAGGATTCTTGTAAACTGAACGGTTTGGTTAAAAACTGAACCGAACCGAACCGAAACTCGAATAGCTAATACTATTATATGTAAAGAAAACAAATAGATTATTATTAGTGAGTTTGTTGTTGTTATAAATAAAAAGAGTACCGGAATCAAACGTGATAACCGACTGAAGCTTGATAACCCCCGGGAAGCGCATATAATTGGAGGGAGGAAAGCAGTTTACTCTTTCCCTTTACTTAATAGTGCTAGCAGCTGGAAATTAGAATTAGGCGCAAAAGGAACAAGCAACGGCTTGTTGGCTACCGCTAAAGCTTATACTATAAAGCTAGCGCGAAAGCCGTTGCGAACAAGCCGTTAAGTTTTAATAATAATAATAATATAATAATAATAATAACTGAATGGCTCGGGATTTTCACAATGTTTGTTTTCCTCTTACCCAATCAAATATGTGATTCAATAGAGAAGTTGATGAATTGGTTCTGGTGGAGTAGCGGTAGGGAGAGACAAAGTGGTATTCATTGGCTGAGTTGGTCGCGTTTGAGCAAGCCGAAGAAGTTTGGTGGTATGAGATTTAAAAAATATTCATGAATTTAATATCGCACTTCTAGCCAAGCAAGGTTGGTGTGTAAGCTTCTGAAAGCAAGGTATTTTCCCCGATGATTTTTTGGAAGCTCAGTTGGGTGGCAATCCTAGCTACACTTGGAGAAGTATTCTAGCAGGCCAACAGGAAGTCTGGTATAGCTCGCACTATAGGGGATTGTGAAGACTCCAGTATTTTTGGCTGGCCTTGGCTCGCTGATCCTGCTAATCCTAATCTTCAGACTACATGCATTGATGATTTGAGGGATACGATGCTAAAGTTAGCGGTTTGATGGATGCTAATGGTTGTTGGGATAAGGAGATTCTGGACGATTTATTTGTCGAAGAGGACGTGAGGAGGGTTTTAGCAATGCCCATATCAAAACATTTCAAGGACACATGGAGATGGACGGATGATTTGAGAGGTGTTTACGTACACTGTAAAGCATGGATATCATGCACTTGTTAGAAATAATTATTTCCTAACATTGATTTATAAAATAAAGGTTGTAATTCCATATAAGGACTCGTGAAAGACACACTTTAATCATTTATGATGATCTCTCCAAACAAGCCCAAGCTTATCGCCAAATGTCTCTTCTATTACGCAGACCGCCCGGTCGCGAAGCTTATCCAGGAGATATTTTTTATTTGCACTCACGCCTTTTGGAAAGAGCTGCTAAATCAAGTTCTAAGTTAGGTGAGGGGAGTATGACCGCCTTACCTATAGTTGAAACGCAATCGGGAGATGTTTCGGCTTATATTCCTACTAATGTAATTTCCATTACTGATGG
>NC_044928.1:199598-240095 GCF_003576645.1 Ipomoea triloba
AGAATATTAAAGAATTAGTCTAATAATATTTATATTTCATTTACACACAATTTACGAATATTATTTAGAATATTCACTTAAATTTAATAGAATAATATTTTAAATATGTTATTTAATAATTAAATAACATTTAAAGTAAAGAAGATGAAATAAATATTATATTTAATATGAAATAAATCGAAATAAAGAACGGAGTAACTAGAAAGATTGTTGTTATAATCACCCTTATTCTAGAGGGATCATCTAGAAAGCTATTTCGTTTTGTCTGTATTCAGACCAAAAGCTGACGTAGATGTTATGGGTAGAATTTTTTGAGAATTTTGTTCAGATCATAGATCTCGTAATTTACTCATTTCCATAAAGGAGCCGAATGAAACCAAAGTTTCATGCTCGGTTTTGAATTAGAGATGCTCAAAATACTGAATCGACGTCGACTATAACCCCTAGCCTTCCAAGCTAACGATGCGGGTTCGATTCCCGCTACCCGCTATCTTTTAGATATATTCTATATTTTATATATAGTTATAGTTTCTATTAACTATTTAGATTTAACTATTTATATTCACATTAACTGAAACTGATAATAAATAAATAAGAAAATGCCAAACATACAATTGAAGATAATATTGAAATGGAATTTCAGAATTCATAGAAAATGAAAATATATTCTATAAAAATAGAATAAAAAATTCCAATTCAAAATAGATATGTCGAATTTCTTCTAATTAGATAGAATTGAAATCTTCTATTTAATTTAATATTATAGATATTTTTTCATTTTTTTTTTGTTTTGAATTTCAATTCAAAAAATTTGAAATTGAAATAATTTCATTTGATTCGAATTTAGAATTCGAAATATCGATTTTGAGATCTTTCGAATTAGATATTGGTAAATAGAAATTGGTAAATATAGAATTAAAAAAAAAAAATATCTCACATATAATCCCATAATCCCAATCCGATTCTTTTTTTGTTTCAAAGAAAAAGTGGGAAAGCAAAAATACGAAAAAATCAGAATGAAAAGCGTCCATTGCCTAATGGATAGGGTAGAGGTCTTCTAAACCTTTGGTATAGGTTCAAATCCTATTGGACGCAATTCTTTCTATCTTTTTTTTTTATTTCGATACCTCGAAAGACCTTTTGACTATTGAAATCCGAAACGCTTGATTGGATATTAAAGTGAAATTTGATCAAAATTTCTTTATACTTGTTGCTGAAGTAGAAAACGATCCATTTGGTCCCGAATAGCTTCTTTCAAAAGGGCTTCTGCTTCCTCGGTAAATATCTTAGTAGAAGATATGATTTCTTCGAACCGAGGTTTATTAGTTTTTAAGTAAGTACGTAACTCAACAATAAATTTCTTTACCTGTCCAAGTTCTAATGAATCAAGATAACCATTTATTCCAGTAAAAATAGTTATTATCTGTTCTGCCACCGAGAGAGGAGCGCATTGGGATTGTTTAAGCAATTCACGTAATCGTTGACCTCTTGCCAATTGATTTTGACTAGCTTTATCGAGATCAGAAGCAAATTGTGCAAAGGCTTCTAATTCTGCGAATTGCGCCAGTTCCAATTTTAATTTACCAGCTACCTGTTTCATGGCTTTAATTTGAGCTGCAGACCCCACTCGGGAAACAGAGATACCCACATTAATAGCAGGTCTGATTCCAGCATTGAATAGATCGGCGGATAAGAATATTTGTCAGAATATTAAAGAATTAGTCTAATAATATTTATATTTCATTTACACACAATTTACGAATATTATTTAGAATATTCACTTAAATTTAATAGAATAATATTTTAAATATGTTATTTAATAATTAAATAACATTTAAAGTAAAGAAGATGAAATAAATATTATATTTAATATGAAATAAATCGAAATAAAGAACGGAGTAACTAGAAAGATTGTTGTTATAATCACCCTTATTCTAGAGGGATCATCTAGAAAGCTATTTCGTTTTGTCTGTATTCAGACCAAAAGCTGACGTAGATGTTATGGGTAGAATTTTTTGAGAATTTTGTTCAGATCATAGATCTCGTAATTTACTCATTTCCATAAAGGAGCCGAATGAAACCAAAGTTTCATGCTCGGTTTTGAATTAGAGATGCTCAAAATACTGAATCGACGTCGACTATAACCCCTAGCCTTCCAAGCTAACGATGCGGGTTCGATTCCCGCTACCCGCTATCTTTTAGATATATTCTATATTTTATATATAGTTATAGTTTCTATTAACTATTTAGATTTAACTATTTATATTCACATTAACTGAAACTGATAATAAATAAATAAGAAAATGCCAAACATACAATTGAAGATAATATTGAAATGGAATTTCAGAATTCATAGAAAATGAAAATATATTCTATAAAAATAGAATAAAAAATTCCAATTCAAAATAGATATGTCGAATTTCTTCTAATTAGATAGAATTGAAATCTTCTATTTAATTTAATATTATAGATATTTTTTCATTTTTTTTTTGTTTTGAATTTCAATTCAAAAAATTTGAAATTGAAATAATTTCATTTGATTCGAATTTAGAATTCGAAATATCGATTTTGAGATCTTTCGAATTAGATATTGGTAAATAGAAATTGGTAAATATAGAATTAAAAAAAAAAAATATCTCACATATAATCCCATAATCCCAATCCGATTCTTTTTTTGTTTCAAAGAAAAAGTGGGAAAGCAAAAATACGAAAAAATCAGAATGAAAAGCGTCCATTGCCTAATGGATAGGGTAGAGGTCTTCTAAACCTTTGGTATAGGTTCAAATCCTATTGGACGCAATTCTTTCTATCTTTTTTTTTTATTTCGATACCTCGAAAGACCTTTTGACTATTGAAATCCGAAACGCTTGATTGGATATTAAAGTGAAATTTGATCAAAATTTCTTTATACTTGTTGCTGAAGTAGAAAACGATCCATTTGGTCCCGAATAGCTTCTTTCAAAAGGGCTTCTGCTTCCTCGGTAAATATCTTAGTAGAAGATATGATTTCTTCGAACCGAGGTTTATTAGTTTTTAAGTAAGTACGTAACTCAACAATAAATTTCTTTACCTGTCCAAGTTCTAATGAATCAAGATAACCATTTATTCCAGTAAAAATAGTTATTATCTGTTCTGCCACCGAGAGAGGAGCGCATTGGGATTGTTTAAGCAATTCACGTAATCGTTGACCTCTTGCCAATTGATTTTGACTAGCTTTATCGAGATCAGAAGCAAATTGTGCAAAGGCTTCTAATTCTGCGAATTGCGCCAGTTCCAATTTTAATTTACCAGCTACCTGTTTCATGGCTTTAATTTGAGCTGCAGACCCCACTCGGGAAACAGAGATACCCACATTAATAGCAGGTCTGATTCCAGCATTGAATAGATCGGCGGATAAGAATATTTGTCGCTCCTTATACAGGAGCAGCTCTGGCTGAATATTTTATGTATCGTGAAAGACACACTTTAGTCATTTATGATGATCTCTCCAAACAAGCCCAAGCTTATCGCCAAATGTCTCTTCTATTACGCAGACCGCCCGGTCGCGAAGCTTATCCAGGAGATATTTTTTATTTGCACTCACGCCTTTTGGAAAGAGCTGCTAAATCAAGTTCTAATGATTAGTGATGTATAAAGGCGGAATTACTGGGTGAAATTCCATCCCTCTCTTAAAACTTAAGTATATAAGAGTTAAAAGATGTATAATGGAAAAAGGATATGGGTTCTCCTAAAATGAGGTTTCACATTCCTAAAGGGATTTCTATTCTTAAAAGGAGGTTTCCCATTCCTCTTGAAAGAGGGTTTCTCATCACATCTATAAATACCCAGGAAAACTCTAGGGACAATATGGTTTTTGATCATAAGGTTTTTTGTCTCTGAGTTTTCTAGTCTCCGTATCATCAGGAGGTGATTAAGGTATACAGATCAGAGAGGTGAAGCATTCTTGATTGTTCAGGTTAGAGATTACATCTCAATGGAATCAAGTAAGTCTTTATCTTTATTCTTGTTTTAATTAAAGATCCATAATCATGAACATTGTTTAGTTGATTAATTTGTTTTACATGCGGTTCATTGTTATTTGTGCTTCCGCATTCAAGTTATAAGCGCATAAAGGGTTTTAATTAACATTTGGTATCAGAGCCTGCTTGTAAATTGATTAATTACTAAAATTAGGGTTCATGATATTTGAGGATTTTTAATTATAAGGTTCAATTTAATTGTGAGTTTCTTGATTATCACAATTGAATATTTTCGTGACTGTGTATATATATAATTATGGAATCAACGGTATGTGTAGCATATATGTGTTGTTCGTTGATGTTGGAATTGACAAATATATATATGATTATTTGTTGCATCATGTGCGTACTGTTTGAATAATTGAATTGAAATCAAACATATATAATTATAATGTATATGTTAATTGATTCCCTTGTTTCATTGGAATCAAATATGCACTGTCCGTTGGGATCAAATTTGCATGTTTAATCTTGATTTGCATGAAATCAAGAAACATATATGAATAGTACGTAATTGTTGGTTGGCATTAAAGATGTTAATATATGTTTGGTCCATTCCTTTTGTTGTATTACATGATTGACAAAGAACATATATCGTTGCCTTGTTCCAACGTACTGTCCAAAATTTTGTTTTCTTTGGAATCTGTTCATTACTTAATCACTTGCGTTAATTTTGTATTTACCTGCTAGTGATTATGTGCCATGTATATGATTTATGTATTACATGGCTTGTCGGTATTAATCATGTATTATATGTTATAAGAGAACGACATATAAATTAAGGCTTGTTCACCATAAATATGTTCGTGGAATCAAAATCAATTGAAACCAACAAATATATACATGTACTGTTTGATTATATATAAGTTGATTTGGTTGATTTATGGAATCAAATATTACGTATGTGTACTCCTATTGCTGGATTATTTGTATGAATGTTGGAATCAACTACTGCAATGGAATCAAACTTGGAGTCACGAACGGCTATGGTGGCGTAGCTGGGTTCCCACGACGGAGGGCATACGGTGGAGCTTCTCTGATTTCCGGCCGGCTTCGTGGGAGGTATGAAGAATGATTGATTATTTTGTTGGACCAATTAATTTGAGCCTATTTGAGTTATTTAAAGTATTATGAACTTGCTTTAAATTCTAGGCTCATTTAATTTGGGCTTTAAAAAATTAAGGGATTATATATAAATTTGGGCTCTTTTGGTTTGTTTAAAGCATTTGGATTAGCTTTAAATTCTGGGCTCATATATATATAAAGGATCAATTATGGCTGGAGATTTGATCCACTCTTAATTTATATGTTATAATAGAACGACATATAAATTAAGGTTTATTCGCATGAATGATTTATTAGCATAAGGCGAGTGTGTTAGTCGCCAAAGCGGCCCACTCATGGTAAATAGCTAAATAATCATTTATATTTATGTTTACAGCATAAATTAAGGTTTATTCACATAAATGAATTATTAGCATAAGGCGAGTGCGTTAGTCACCAAAGTGGCCCACTCAAGGTAATAGCTAAATAATTATTTATGTTTACAAATGTTTATTATACACATGATATTTTGCATCATTGAATGACACTAAGGATTGATAAACATTTGTGATCATTAACACATGGTTCTAGCGGTCACCCAAAAGTGGATCAGACATGTGATTAATGACAATTTAGGAGATTATAATTCCTGTTTTGTTAATATGTAGCGCATGTCCAAAGATGGCCTATATATTAAATTTGAACTTGATGAATAATCTCATTCAAGTATGTGTGAATGATGCATGTCGGTAAATTGACATTGTATTTAAATTTGACCCAAAGGCGGATTTAAATACAAACTTAAGGTTTATATATCATAGTCTGAATAAAGGTTTGTTAACTCAAGGCAATTGATATGTGAGATAAAAGGTTGCAGTGAACACTATTGTATCACGCTATAATGGTGGCAGTTATGATGTCAATGATAATGGCAGCAAGTCTAAAAGTAAAAGAAGGGCAAGCATCCTATGAAGGTGCAAGGTGCGTTTAGAAAGTGCATAAATGCTATTTCTGTAACAAACCTGGGCACAAGAAGGCTGAATGCCTGAAGAGGATAGCTTGGATAGAAAGGAGAAGTATACATTCAGTTTCAGTATGCTTTGAATTCAATTTTATTGAGGTTCCTTCTAATACTTGGTGGTTAGACACTGGTGCTACAACACATGTTTCTAACATTATGCAAGGTTTTCTGATGTTTCAACCTCAAAGGGAAAATGAAAAGTTTCTTTTCATGTGAACAAGATGAAAGCTAGAATTAAAGGTATTGGAACTTATAGCATTAAGTTGGATACATGCTTTTGCTTTGATCTTGAGAATTGTCTATATGTTCCAGAATGTTCTAGAAATCTTGCTTCAGCATCTAGGTTGGACATATTGGGTTTTAACCTTAAGATTGGAAACGAATATTTTCTTTGTATCATCAAAACACCTTTTTGTGGTTATAGTGTTTTGTTGGATACTTTATATTGTTTCAATCTTAATGCAGACTTTATTAATTCTTTGTTTAATGTTATGAGTGAGGTTAGTGTTAAAGGAAGTGCACCGAATGAATCTTTGACTTTCTTGTGGCGTAAAAAGGCTTAGTCATATATCCAAATAAAGGATATTGAGATTTATTAAGGTTGAAATTTTGTCTCAATTGGATTTTATTGACTGGAATGATGCATGTGTCGATTGCATAAGGAGATAGCAAGTCAAACATGTATCAAAACACTCAGCCACAAGAAGCTTGGGATTACTTGATACATACAGATATCTGTGGCTCTTCTGATAGGCAAAATCGTACTTTTATGAAAATGGTTAGGAGTATGGTTAATAAACTGTATATTGCCTGTTTCATTGTGAATGTATGCATTAAAGACAACAGCATACTTACTCAATAGGGTTCCTAGTAAGGTTGTTTCTAAAACACCTTATGAACTGTGGATAGGAAGGAAACCTAGTTTGAGGCATCTTCACATTTGGGGCTGTCAAGCTAAAGTGAGGATATATAATTCACATGAAATAAATTGGATTTCATAACCATTAGTGGTAATTTCATTGGATATCCATAAAAGTTTAAGGGATACATGTTTTATTGTCCTAATCATAGTACGAGGATTGTTGAGTCTGGTAATGCTCGCTTCATTGAAAATAGCAAAGTCCGTGGGAGTGTGGGAGCTCGTAATGTTGAGATTAAGGATTCATTAATGGATCCATTTTCATCAAGTGATCCTTTCGTTGTTGTAGTTCCTATTGCTGCAAGTGCAGCCTTATGGAAATACTTTGGAACAACAGCAACTAGATGCTCCAATTCCACATAAGGAAGCTATTATAAATGAAGATGAGGTTGAAACTCAAGTTGATGATCAAATGCAAACTCAATAGGAAGTGGCATTAAGGAATATCTTTCTAAGAACTTTGAAATAAAGGATAAGGGTGAAACTTCATTTGTGATTGGAATAGAAATGTTTCATGATAGATCACAAGGGATTTTAGGTTTATCCCAGAAGGCTTACATTAACAAAGTTTTAGAAAGATATAAACTGGTAAACTGCAAAGAAGGTCCTGCAATAATTACAAGGCACGAAGGACCACATGCTCACATATAGAAGGTAGAATAACCTGAAGGTTGTAGGTTATTCAGACTCAGACTATGGCGGATGTTTGGATAACAGAAACTCTACATTCGGACATATTTTCCTACTTGCTGGTGAAGCAATATTTTGGAAAAGTGTGAAGGAGTCTGTCATTACTCCTTCCACTATGGAGGCAGAATTTGTAGCATGCTTTGAGGCTACAGATTCAAATCATCATGGTTGCGCAATTTCATTTCTGGTTTGGGCATTGTCGATACTATAGCCAAACCATTGAGGATTCATTGTGATAATGCGGCAACTGTGTTCTTCTCAAAGAACGACAGATATACTAGAGGTGCCAAGTACATGGATTTGGAATTTTTGTCCGTTAAGGAGAAGGTACAAAATCAAAAGAGTATCAATAGTGCAATTTTTGGCACTGATCTTGTTATCGTGGATCCGTTGACTAAGGGATTGACGCCCAAAACCTTCATTGGCCATGTTGGTAGAATGGGCATACTGGTAAAGTCCTTGTATAATGGTGAATCCTGCCATACATGTATGGATTTATGTTTGATTAGCACATTGGGATGTTGATACTCTTAGATATCTATTCAGGTTTTGATTTTGTTATTGTTGATGTTGATCACTTATTTATGCATAATTCAGAAGTGATAACATTGGTCTTATTTAGTTAAGACATAAGGAATAAGGTTATTTCGGATTTTGACCTTATTACTATGGTTCGAATTCTTATTAACATGGAAGGGAGCAGGACGCTATGTCAGGCCTGTAACCGCCATGATTCGGTTAGTAAAGTTCGATGAGGTTCTGACTTTTACATTTTCATATTAAGTGAGCTCAAATTAAGGATTGAAAATGTAAAGTCATGCTTATATGAATCAAGTGGGAGAATGTTAGAAGTAATTTATTTCTAACGTTGATTCATATAATAAAGGTTTCATGCTTATATGAATCAAGTGGGAGACTGTTAGAAATAATTATTTCCTAACATTGATTTATAAAATAAAGGTTGTAATTCTATAAGGACTCACGTTGATGATTAGTGATGTATAAAGGCAGAATTACTGGGTGAAATTCCCTCCCTCTCATTCTGTTAAAATTTAAGTATATAAGGGTTAAAAGATGTATAATGGAAAAAGGATATGGGTTCTCCTAAAATGAGGTTTCACATTCCTAAAGGGATTTCTATTCTTAAAAGGAGGTTTCCCATTCCTCTTGAAAGAGGGTTTCTCATCACATCTATAAATACCCAGGAAAACTCTAGGGACAATATGGTTTTTGATCATAAGGTTTTTTGTCTCTGAGTTTTCTAGTCTCCGATTAAGGTATACAGATCAGAGAGGTGAAGCATTCTTGATTGTTCAGGTTAGAGATTACATCTCAATGGAATCAAGTAAGTCTTTATCTTTATTCTTGTTTTAATTAAAGATCCATAATCATGAACATTGTTTAGTTGATTAATTTGTTTTATATGTGGTTTATTGTTATTTGTGCTTCCGCATTCAAGTTATAAGTGCATAAAGGGTTTTAATTAACAACACTTACTACCAGCAGGGCCGAATTTTAGGGTGTGCAAGATGTGCAACAACACAGGGCCCCAAAATGCCCAATAGTTAGTATATGTATTTGTGATTACATTGTCTCAAAGTTAGGTTTTCATGATCAAAATTCTACCAAGTATTATTTAAAAAATATTCTATTCCGTAATAAAAAAACCGACCTGACTGCTTGTTCCATGACTGATGATTCGCACACTTATTTCACTGCATGGGATCGTCTTTGGAAGCTTCCTGTTCCACCAAAGGTCAGAAATCTTTTATGGCGGACTGTTCGCAATATATTACCAGTCCGGGAAGTTCTTAAACTCAAGAGAGTGTGGATCGGAGGTGGTTGCCCGCTGTGTAGTAATACAGCTGAGACGACTACTCACATTTTTTGTGAGTGCGAGGTAGCCTGCCAAAGTTTGGGGCGATGATGATGTTCTGCATGGGAGGACTCTGTTAGAGTTTATGGAGTCTACTTTATGCTTGCCCAGCATGGATTGTGCAGTAAGGATGGCGGCAGTTTTCTGGGTTTTGTGGAATGTTACAAATGATACAGTGTGGCGGAATAGAGTGTGGACACTGGATGGTTTACGGCGTCAGGTTCATGGTTTAATTGAGAGCTGGAAAGAAGTGCTTCGAATGCCCAGTGCTTCTACTGTTAATTCAATCACGGCTGTCTGGTCTTGTCCTCCACCTGGTGTTCTTAAATGTAATATTGATGCCGCCATAATTGACAATGTTGTAGGTTACGGGGCGGTGATTCGTGATCATTTGGGCTTCTTTCTGGCATCTAAGAGTGATTGGCTCGGGTACATTCGTGATCCTCTTCTAGCATAAACGCTCGCGGTTAAGGAAGCTTTGACATGGCTAAAAGATCTTGGTCATCGCAATATTGTTTATATTTCTGTCTCGCTTTTAATTCCCGTTCTAGACTTTTCATACACTGGCTCTATCGTTAAGCAATGTCATTCTATTACTAGCTAGGGACATTGGGAACATTTTCATTGCGAATCATGTGGCTCATGTTCTTGCACGGGGGGCAGCTGGTTCTTTGTCTGCCCGGGGTTCATGGGATCTTTCCCATCCTGATTGTATTACTGGTTTATTAAGTTCTTAATTTTTTTTAATTGAACCCGGGTTCTCCCGAAATTCCCCCCCCCCACAAAGAGAGCTCACTTGTCACTTGAGCTACCCCACTGGGTTTTTATAAAGTTCTTAATGAAAGTTATTTGTTTGGTTTTCAAAATAATAATAATAATAATAATAATAATAGTAATAATAATAACAACAACAACAACAACAATAACAATAAACATAAAGAAGTATATCTAAATCCCTTGATGCCTATTCTGTCGTTCAGTTCATATTCTCACTGGTATCTCTCATTCTCTCTTAAATTTTGTATTTGATTTCTTTATATCTTGTTCTCTACTTTGCACGGTTGTTGTTTGCCGCAATTGTTCTGACCTCTACCTCACAATTAGTACTTAGTAGTGTGCTTGAACTTTGAATTATTATTTTGTTATATAATCTTTAGATTTTGGATATGGATTATGTGATTATGTGATAGTATGTTCAAAAAATTTAGAAAAGGTTGAAATTTGGGGATCTTAAACCGAACCAAAATAAATCCGAACCGAATCGTTTCAAATCGAACCGAACTCTAATGTTAAATCGAATGGTTTAGGTTTTTTAAAACCGAAAAACTAAAACTGAAACCGAAGCCCGAAACACGTACCCACCCCTAGCAACAACACATGACCTCAGTTTTTAGATGGTCCAATATTTATTTTTGACCTAATTACTTAAGAAATAAAAAGAAATCTACAATTAATCCTAAAACATATCAGTTTTATCCCAAATCACTTCTCCCTCCTAATAATTAGGATCTAATTAATTGAGCATGGCAAAATCATTATGTTTTACCAATAGCACATATAATGTCTCAACCTTGACTCTGTAGAGATAACTTGAAGTAAAAATCATATATTTTACGTATTGATTTTAAAAATTGCACATATACTTTTTATTTATAAGAACGGAATAACAAAAATCCAAAATCGACCATGTTAAAAGTCTTTGAGTAAAAATTTGTAATAACTTAACCAAAAGAATGTTAATGAACTTAAGTTTCAAGATATTTGTATTATCTTGATGCACGTGCATTTAATTTATATTTTATTTTATTTTATTTTTGGACTTTGGGAAAGCTATTTTATTGGGTAGGAACTAGGAAGAGGGATATGAGATTAGGAGGGGAAAAAATGAAAATGATAAAATAGCTATTCTTTTGAAAATGAAAAAATAAGCCTAATAAACAATTAGCCCAATATCAACCATTGTCCAAAACGCTTCGAAGCCCAATAACTGAACCTTATCTTTTTTTTTTTTTTGGAAAGACTAAACCCACCACCCCTTATCTAATTCCATGTGAAAACTCTGTCGCTTCCGTTATTCCATTATATTGCCCACAAGGCCACAACCGTCATCTATCTACCACCGTCTAATTAAGCTTCCTCATTAACTAATACCTAACTTCTAAACCTCCACAACCACATTCACAACTCCACCCGACCAAAAAGGGCCTGCTGTGAAATCATGTCACGCGGAGAGAAATACTACTCTTTTTTATCTTATTTTATATCTTATGTTTATTCTTTATCAATTAAATTAATTATTTTTTTTAGTCAAGTTCATCAGATGATTTGATAACTACAGGATTACAACTTTGATTCTAAACTGGAGTGGACTATTGGCCTACAGATTTTCCTCTGACACTTAAAAAAAATATTAGCTTATTTCTTTTCTTTTTTTTTTTTTAAATTTCATTATATATATTTTCTTATAATTCTTAAATTTGATTTTTTTTTGTTTAATAGTATTTTTAATGTAATTTCTAAATATATAAATTTCATATACTAATTTTAAACTTAATATTTTAAAAAATTTAATTGTAAATAACTTTAGTCAAATCTCATTAATCAGACTAGACACATAAAATGAGATAGAGTGAGTAATACTTATTAATAAAAAGAAAAATGCTCATTTCCCCTCCTAATATTTACCTCCAAACTTTCCCTCTCATGTGGCTTTCATTCATTGGCATATGCCAATGAATTAGTTAACTCCCAAAAAAAAATTAATTTAACTACCAATCACATTATGACACTTCAATAGAAAAATTTTGTAAGAAAAATATAAGAGGGGTTTGTAACATTGCTATATTAAAAATATAATATTTTCTTTGTTATGTTTCACTTTTCTTGTTTACTATTCTCATAGTTCCACATGTCATAATAACTATTTATTCTTAACTTATTTTCTTTAATATCCTTTTTATATTTTTAAAAGTAAAATTTCTTTTTATTGTTTAGGGTTTAGGATTCCCTTCACAGTGTATTACTTTGTAGCTAAGTTAAGTAAAAGATGGACTAAACACTACTTTGGTGCAAAAACCTCTCTTCACAGTGCATGTCCAATCCTATCATTATAATTTGTAAAAAAAATCTGCTGCAATACCTAGTTCTTTTGTATGAACATATACACCCTTCAAATATTTTTCAGCGAACCAAACGGACTATAAGAAATTGAAATTGCAGATTGATGAAGCTACAAACTGATAAACTTCAATCTGATGAAACCCCGAAGCAACAACGAACCAAATAGGGATTTTAGGCGTAATTTGAGAATTTCACAGTTAATTTATGGATTTCTGATTGAAGTTTTTTTTTTCTTTTGAAAGAATGATTGAAGCTTTGTTGCCTAAATTGCCTAGTGCATGGTGGAAGAAATAGTGAAGAAAGAGTAAAGGGAGAAAGGCAAAGACCAAGTGCGTACTGCAACGGATTTTATGCAAGAAAATGATTTTCAGAAAAAAAAAAGAAGATGAAAAGGAAATTTAAAAGAAAAATGCCAAGTCATTTTTCATGTCATGTAACCTACTAGATGGAGTGTTAACCTATTATCAGGTAAAGTTGCATACATTTGAAGAATTGAGTGGTTTAATTGCACTTTTTCTTTCGTTCAATGGCCAAATTGTACTTCCACATTTCGTTCAGTGGTCAAATTGGACTTTATTCCAATATTAGATTTTAGTCAAACTAGACACATATAATGACTCAGATAGATAGAGTATTTTTTTTATGAGTTAATAAATATAACATTTTTACTATACTTTTCAAATATTTCAAATAAGATATTTTACTAATCTTTTTGATATTTTTTGACATAAATGAGGATTGACTAATTATTATTTTTTTTTTTAAAATCTAAAATATCCCATTTATGTTTAGGGTTACTGGGCGGAGATACATTGTTGTGTTTAAAATAAATGTCCAACAAATTTGAGTTAATATCCCAGGAAGAAGTTAGAGACCATTCAAACTTGAATTGGTTAGAAATAAATGCAATAGAGCGCCAGCCCTGACTTAAACATGGTCGGCCACACTCTCCTTTGATTAGGGGCCACACTACCATGCTTCATTAGGCGGCGGTCTTCATGATGACTTTAATTTTGTTCACAAAGATGAAATATCTTTGCTCCTAAAGTCCTCACGTTCTGATCCAATAAGATAGTATGTGAATAAATCAAATTAAAACAGTCATAGTGTGAGAGTTTCACCTAGTATATATAATGGCTTTAATATACTACTAAATCAGATGACGAGTCTAAAACTTAAAGTTCATTACCATTCTATTAAGCGCGATAAGTGTGCAGAACATTTGTTACTATTCAACATTTTATTTTGACTTATTAATTAGCATGCTATGATTATGTAGAGAAGTTAATTATGAGGTGTTTTATGATTGTGGAGAATGCAATTCAATTACTTAATTAGAATCAAGCGGCATCATAAGAATGTATAGCTGTGGTCAAATGACATAGTTGTGGCCCTCTCAAGTGAGAGGTCGCATGTTCGATCCCCCGTGAGGACGTTGATACTGCTTCAGTAGGTTGAGAAAGTATGTACGAACAGATACATAAGAAAAAAAAAAAAAACCTAGACTCATAAGAAACTAAGAAAGGCAATAATGTCGCAAACAGTATCCTAATAGCCGTACATTGGATTCTATTCTCATGATAATTCAACACTAGTAAGTTGGAGCAATTCTTCAAACACAGCCTACAAGTCTCCTCCCAACTTTATTTTTTTGATTGTTCTACTCTCATAGATACACACAAATTCATAAGTTCTCAAGCCTAATTGAGCTCACAAATCATACAAGAAATCAATCAAATTACTACTACTCACAACAATAACCCTAGCTTAATCTCCCTTTAATTTATGCAATTGAAATCATAAAAGCATTTACAACAACAGAAAACTCATTCCAAATCTCAATAGAAAATCTAGTTATTCAATTGAAATGGGAGCACAAAGGAATTGAAATGAAAGTTATAATGAAAACTACACTTTAATTTGATCGAATGTAGATTGAAGATACAAGCTTAAATTCAAATCTAATCAAATATAATTTAAACACCATTTTAAGTGGAGAGAATTTAGAGAGTAAAAATTCTCTCAAAACAATGTCTAAATTCCCTTAAATAGCTCAAAAACTGCCACATAACTATCCATGACACATCACCATAGTCCCACCCATGCATGGTCCTGTGGCTAGAACCACGGGAAGTTGAGCATACTATCTGAAGTTTGTGCAGCTAGCCATGGTGCGTGGCTGGCAAAGTGTTCCTCTGTGTAGCAGTTCTAAGTTTCTAACTTTCATGCCATCTTTGACCTTTTTAAGATCGAAAATTGGCCTGAGCTTCATGATCTTCATAAAAGTTGTAGAATTATAAATTATATATCTTTTCAATATAACTTGAATATAACTCATTTATGATATTTTCACATTGAGATATGACCAAAATATCAAAATGTCACTTGATAGACTTATTCTGCAGAATTTGTCACCGAGTCATGATTCTCATTGCAGGTGACAAATTAAAGTTCACTCCAAAAATCAAGTTTTCTCCATTCTTCTTGCTATTTTGGGTCCCCGATTCATATAGTGGTGCTTTCAATGTAATCTTTTTAATCCTTAGGCCTTGATATTTTGAAACACGTCTTTGTGCCCATGTGACTTCAAATTAAAACACATCAATTAAGCGTCAATTTACATGATTAATCAATGCCTCCAAATCACCTAAATGACACAAATTAAAGGAATCAAATATGTGCACACTTAATTTAAAATTAGCACAAAATGATAAGAATTGGATATCAAGTATGCACATAAAAATAGTAAAAATTGTGTTTTACAGAGATCGGTTAAGTGTCAAGTCCAGCACCCTGTATCTTGAAAATGTGACGGTATATAAAAAATAAAATTGCGCATTCGCTACGAGTTATAACTTTTGACATAGTGGTATACGTAATTGATGTTAAAAAATTGACATTCATTGGAGTGGAAAATATAGGTGCTTTAGTTTGTTCTGGTGAAGAATAGTGTCTCCCTCAGTGGATGATAATGTCTTTCTCAGATCATTTCAATTGTACTGTGGAGGTTGGACCAATTGCTCAAGTAGCAAAATATCCCATAAATATCATTGTATGTGCGAAGCTATTTGACCAAGTACTGGTAACGTACTGTGTGTTTAATTTTATTAAATTATACAAGCTATCTGCGTGTATGCAATTTCTAATTTTTCGACGTTTAGTTTGGCCAATATGCTCAAGTAGCTAAATGACATTATTATTGTATGTGCCAAGTCCTTACTTGACCAAGCACAAGTTGCGTGCATGCAATTCCGCTTACTCAGTCACCAACAGTTTTTTATTTGATTTTTAAATATAAATCTTTTAAAATAATCATTTATACATACTAATAACATTAAAATTGTATTATAATCAATGCTGCAAATTAATATCCCGCCTATGCGCCAATTAATAGCTGCCTAGACGCTAGACACTAGTCGACTGCCTAGCGTATCACCTTAAATGGTGGTCTAGGTGGCTGGCCGGCTAGGCGACCAACTAGGCCGCTTAAGCGTTGCCTAAGCCGTCTAAGCATCGCTTAGGGGCTGACCACCTAGGTCTCCTAGGCGCTGACTAGACTTCCTAGGCACCGAATAGGCCGCTTAATCGGCCGATTAGCTATTGTTCTTTTGTTTTTAATGAGTTATTTCACTCAAAACAACATCGTTTTGAGCGAAATAGCATTAAATTGTACAACCTCTAGATATATTTTAGGTTAATATTTAATATTTTAGTATTAACAATTAAAGTATTATATAGTTTATAATTATTAGTCTTTTAAAAATTTAAAATACTTAAAGAAATTTTTAAAGAATTAAAATAAAATAAAAAATATACGAGCGCCTAGGCACGGATTAATCCTTGCCTAGGTGTCCTAGGCGCTAGGCGCTCCCCGGGTGTCCGAGGAGCGCCTAGCGATTTTTTCAACCATGATTATAATAATATATACTAATATTCATTTTATAAATTAAATGTTGGATTATTTAGTTTGGTTAGATTGATGTCTAAAGTTTTAGAGTATGTGTTGGAAGAGATTAATAAAATATATAAAATATATTTATTATTCTAACTCATAAAATACATTATCTTACACCAAAAAATTTATTATTCTAACATATAAAGTACATTATACATTATTTTAACTCATAAAGTACATTATTTTAACACATAAAATACATCATTCTAACTCATAAAATACATCATTCTAACTCATAAAATACATCATTCTAACTCATAAAATACATTATCTTACTTCAGAAATTTCATTATTTTAACATATATAAAATACATTATTCTAGCTAACTCATAAAATACATTATCTTACCTCAGAATACTCATTATTCTAATACGCAACGTGGAGCAAAAATTAATTTTTTAAAACATAAAAATGATGTCGTTTTGGACCGTGGTCCACACAACTGTATCTCCACACAATAATTTCCTGATTAATAGGCTAATAACCACAGCCATGTAATTGGGACAAATTTTAATCTAATGTGGATTATTGCATCATGTATGTACAATTTATTTTTATTTTTAATGGTAAGACATACAATTGACATTTGCTAGATTGTAACAACTAACAATTGCAATCTTACAATCATCTTGCTAGGTGGGCTATCCATTGCCTTGCCTCTTATTATTATTTTTTCCTTCAAATTTTAAATGAAAGTGGGTGACTTTTGAAATGGAATTGAAATTGTAAGAAACCTGTGACTTACTCGTATACCAATTATAGATTTTAAGTTTAACACTTTGAGAAAGCTGCTTAGTGACTTTCTCGATTTGAACTAATTAGACAACTTATGTTAGTTTACCTCCTAATGGTCTTTTACCGGTTAGCTTCACATTGCAGGTTTCGTTAAGAGTGCACATTCGTGTAGAGACTACAAAATTTCTCGTAAATAAAAGATCAACCATTTACTATTATGTAGCTTCCATGCATCCTACAAATTTGTACAATGGTATCCGAAGGTGTGCATTATATTAGGTGACAGGATAATTGGGCATCCGACCCGAAACTACGTTCAGGACCCAAAGGCAGGCAAGAACTAGCCGTTCAACACTGTTCAACACTTCAATCCTCAGCTCCTCAGTATTAATGCTCAACGGTTCCTCAGCTTCTCAGCATTAATGCTCAACGGTTCAGCTCCTCAGCATTAATACTCAACGGCTAATGCTCAAACGGCTCAGCTCCTTAGCATTGATGCTCCGTTACTGCACTGAGGGAGATAAAAAGGACTCACAAGCACTTGTAGAGGGACGACACTTGAACTAGACAAAAAACACACACTGAGCATTGTACTGCACTCAAAAACTGTACTCAACATACTACAAAAATAACAATACAAAAATATACCGGTAACATTATTACCGTCATTGGTGCTTTCATTGAGAGCCGAGATCAGATCTCAGGCAAACTTCACAAATCACAAAACACCCAGCTCATCTCATCACTGTCGATGGCGCAATCTGGATCCAACAGCTCTCATGACTCTCGTCAAGAGAACAATGGTCACCCCACGGGTGCTCTTTGTGAGCAGCTCAACAATAACCACGTAGGAGATCGCCGCGAGGGCGATCTCCGTAGCCAACTCAACAAGAACCACGATGGGGGCTGTGCTCCCCTCCTAGTGAACGCTGCTCCCATCCAAGCCACGGACCTCCAAGCAGTGGTGCACGTCATTCAACAGGCGGCGGCGACGATGGCCCTACTAGTAGCAGGGATGCGAGGTCAGGCCTCACCACCGCCACCGCCTCCTCCAGAGGTGGAGGTACAATCTCAAGCTCAATTGCCATCGCCACCGCCTCCTCTAGAGGTGGAGGTACAATCTCAAGCTCAACTGCCCCAACGTTTGTATCATAGTGCAACTCGTCGGCCGACTGTTTCTATGCCCGTCATGGGACGGTGGGGTGAAAAGGCTACTATCCAGCCAAAGTTGTGGGCACAACCGAAAACCAAAAGGGCCAAGGGTCCACAACAAGGTGAGTAGTTGCATCAGCACCAGATGGAAGTAACGGGTGAGTCTAGGGGGCCAACTCCGTGTCAGTTCATGGCACTCACGCAAACCCCAAACATGCAGAAAGAAGTGGTGGAAAAACTTCAAAAACAGATAGAAGAGCTCGAGGGAAGGGTAGAAGCAAGAGAACATTCACCAGAACCTGAAGTGAGGATGACCGCTCCATTTTCTCCTAGTATAATGGATGCGCCCCTCCCAAGGGATTTTAGGTTGCCCACCATCAAGGCCTACACTAGGACTTCTGACCTGTATGTCCACATGACAAGGTACAAGGCAGCCATGGAAATGACCGGGGCAGGCGACGCCTTAATGTGCAGAGCATTTTTGACCACTCTGGATGGAACCGCCCAAGATTGGTTCAACACGATTCCAGATGGTTCGATCCAAAACTTTGCGGAGTTGTCCAAACATTTCTTGACTTATTTCTCTGGGCATATACAACATAAGAAACCATTTTCACATCTGTACGGAGTAAAACAGGACATCGACGAAAGCTTAAGAAATTTCTTAAGCAAATGGAAGACGAAAGTCAACAATGTGTGCGACTTCGATTCTAAGGCGGCAATCCTCATGTTCATCCAGGCATTGAGGTCAGACAATTTTCATAGACAGCTGAACACTCACCATCCACGCTCCTATGAGGAACTAATGAGGATAGCAAACCGCTATGCTGAGGCTGAGGAGGCTGATAGAAAGAAGAAAGATGAGGAAGAGGGCAGGAGGAGTGGACGACCTGACAAAGTTGGTCCGACCAACCACGCACCACACCCAAACCAGTTATCCATAGCGAAGGAGAAAGTTCAAGAAAAGGCCTCGGCTCGCCCCACCGCGACACTTAACACCTCTTACTCACCCAGTTAGCGTGATTCTAAGTCACGCCGAGGAGATGGGAATGGTGCATTTTCCCTCAGAGTGTATGGCAGTTTCTACGTGCGAGGACCAAACCAAGTACTAGTGTATGGCAGTTTCTACGTGCGAGGACCAAACCAAGTACTGTCGGTTCCACCAACCTACGTGCGAGGACCAAACCAAGTACTGTCGGTTCCACCAACAAGTTGGACATGATACTGATGAGTGCCATCGGTTCCACCAACAAGTTGGACATGATACTGATGAGTGCCATACTTTAAAAGGACAAGTAGAGGAACTGGTGCATGAGTGCCATACTTTAAAAGGACAAGTAGAGGAACTGGTGCAGAGCGGCCATACTTTAAAAGGACAAGTAGAGGAACTGGTGCAGAGCGAATACTTCACTCAATTCGTTAAGTACCCGGGACAATACCAGCATCAACAAGGCCTACCCGGCAATGTGTGGCGAAAGGAAGAAGATCATGAGCCTTCAGCCTCCAACACCAAGAAGAGAAGGTGCGACCAGGGCGAGGAAGGAAGAGACAATGAGCTAGAGGAGAAGCCCGCGCAGCGCAAAAAACAGCTCATTCGCTGATGGTCCGTCCTGATTATATTAAATAAAAAAAATCCATTTCCTTGGGGTCGGCACGAGTATCGATCTCGCTAGCCACCCGACAGGAGAGCAGACCTTTGATCGAGCCTACGGCTGGTTGAAGTAAACTCGCGCACAGAACGGCAAAAAAAGAAAAAAAAAAAGCAAACTAACAAAAACAAAAACAAAACAAAAAAAAAAAACCAAAAACAAAAAGAGAAAACAAAAACCAAAAAAAAAAAAACAATTATAGCCAAGGTCCACCTCGGCCCAAATTTGGCCGAGGTTGACCTCGGTCAAAATTAATTGGCCGAGGCCTGACCTCGGTCACAATCCTCGTATGGTTCGAAAAAAAACAGTTTTTACGCAGATCATTACTCTCAAACCACCTCAACCACTCTCGTTGGCTAGGGAGTGGGGGGACTAGTGACAGGATAACTGGGCATCCGACCCGGAACTACGTTCAGGACCCAAAGGCAGGCAAGAACTAGCTGTTTAACACTGTTCAGCACTTCAATCCTCAGCTCCTCAGTATTAATGCTCAACGGCTCCTCAGCTTCTCAGCATTAATGCTCAACGGTTCAGCTCCTCAGCATTAATGCTCAACGGCTAATGCTCAAACGGTTCAGCTCCTTAGCATTGATGCTCCGTTACTGCACTGAGGGCGATAAAAAGGACTCACAAGCACTTGTAGAGGGACGACACTTGAACTAGACAAAAAACACACACTGAGCATTGTACTGTACTCAAACACTATACTCAACATACTACAGAAATAACAATACAAAAATATACCGGTAACATTATTAACGTCATTAGGTTACCCATAGCTAGCCGGCTCAAACCGAATATGTTAATAGACCTCTT
This sequence comes from Ipomoea triloba, assembly GCF_003576645.1. NCBI lineage: Eukaryota > Viridiplantae > Streptophyta > Magnoliopsida > Solanales > Convolvulaceae > Ipomoea > Ipomoea triloba. The sequence goes on from NC_044928.1 coordinate 220,595, forward strand.
ATATTGAGAGTCGAACTTAAAATATTGTGATTACCAAGTCAACACCAGACTAACTTGAGTGGATTGCTCATTTTTCATAGAATTTAATTTCTTCTAAATGTCAACAACATATTTTTTTCGTTTCCAATAACACACATAATCAATTAACTCAATTTTTTAACCATGCATGATGCCTCATATATGTTAAAAAAACACAAGCACAATATATATATATATATATATATATATATATATATATACCTTTAAGGTTAAACTGATGCACCTTAAACTAGAAAAGTGACGCACTTTAAGCTATGGAAAGACGCTCCTAAAGCTTTGGACTAATGCACCTTAAATTCAAAAACTGACGCAACTTAAGAAGAAAAATTACGCACCTAAAGGGACCTTAAAGTTTTAACAAAAAATGCACCTTAAGCTTTCAACTGAAGAACTGACGCACCTTAAGCACAAAACCACACATCATAAGAAGAAAAACGATGCACCTTAAGTTTGACGAATACTAAAAAAGATCAAATTGTCAACGCGTTTTTAAAAAAAAGTTTTCTTCAATATGGGTTATTGATTTTGATTAGAGCATAGGATGAGAATAAACCCCATCTTTTACTTGAAGCCTATTACCGCATTTGATCTCTATTTATATATGGTTCCATCCAGGTGTGAACTCGAGTTCCCATGCGAACTTCTTCAATAATTCACGGTAAGTTTTACATAAATGCACAATAACTACTCTAGCCCCGCGACTACTACATGATACCCAAATGCACGGCACAAACCCACCGACACGTGTCCTTCAAGCATGCCTAGTAGTTTAGGAGTCGTATTGTGCATTCATGTAGAACTTATTGTGTATTATTGATTAAAGTTCACAGGTTGGCATGAGAACTTGGGTTCGCATTTGAATGCATCTCTCTCTCTCTCTCTCTATATATATATATATATATATATACACACACACACACACACTGACACACACACATACACACACAAAATGGATCAATTGTGAAGCTTTTCCCAGATGAAACCCTTGATTACAGCTTTTGATCTTGCCAAAATCAACAGTCTAGAATGAAAAACAATTAAAAAAGAACATGGTTGTATTATGATCATTTTGTTTAAGGTCACAAGTTAAGGTGCGTAAGTTTATAACGTTAACTTAAGGTGCGTAATGTTATAGCTTAAGGTGTATACGTTTATAGCTTTTTAAGGTGCTAATGTTTAAATCTTAAGATGCGTCACTTTCTAATTTAAGGTGCATCTGTTTAACTCTTAAGGTGCTTAAGTTCAAAGTTTAAGGTGCTTAAGTTTATAGTTTAAGGTGTGTAAGTTTATAAATTAAGGTGCGTATAAAGCTTAAGGTGCGTCACTTTCTAGTTTAAGGGGCATCGGTTTATAACTTCTTAAGGTGCGTATGTTTAAAGTTTAAGGTGCGTCACTTTCTAGTTTAAGGGGCATCGGTTTAACATCATAAGGTGCCTATGTTTAAATCTTAAAGTGCATAATTTCAAAGCTTAAGATGTATTTATTTGAGACACTTGATCATTTGCATCCATGTTGCTAGGGAGTGCTTTTTAAAAAAAAAAAAATTTAATTTTCATTTAGTTTGAGCCGTTGATCTAGATTAGATCAACGACTCCATCTCACCCTGGTTTTTATTTGAGAGAAGCTTTGCACGTGAACCATCCCTATATATTATTGTTGAAACACAAACACATGATATAATTGATGAAGTTAGCATATGTGTGTGGAGTTGTATCTACCATACATACTAAACTCCACATGCATTCATTTATGTACGTTCCACTCTCCTACTCATTTCAATTGAGCTGAGCTAGATAGCTTTTTTTATATAATCTCCATTTTTGAACGAACCAAATGCTAGCAGGACAGCTAGTTACCTATAATGGTGAATGAAGGCAGGCCATGTCAGGCACGCAAACGGAAAGCTGAAACAAACATTACAATGGCTTACAGAAGATGAGAGTTGAAAAAAAGAAGTAGCCGAGTCAGCAAGGAAGTGTTCATCAATTCATTAAAAGCTAGTACTTACCCCATCCCTACCATCACTCTGAATTGAAGCAGCCCAAATTGGCGCACAGCAATTAATAAATTCTGGCCATGCCTACAGCTGTGCCCACCAACCATCGCAATGCAAAACCATGATCCTCAACCTTTTTCATCCAACGCGTTGAATCTGCGTTCTCATCAAAGTCTTCCGTTCTTCATTGAACCTATTTATCAACTTGTGACAAAGATGGCCATATACATGCATCTTTCAACTTGTAACACTTCTTAATTACTATCATCCATCCACTATAGTATTAATCAATGTTGCAGAAGGCACACTAGTCGGGCGCTCGGAGGTGCCTAGCGCCCAGAGCACCTAGGCACCGCCTAGGCGACCGAATAATCCAAGTATATCGTTTCCACTTTTTTCAATCGAGGTTGTGAGTTGTTAGACTGTAATAATCCCCCAACTAGTTAACTGCATATGTTAGATGGTTAGTTGAGTCATGGCTGCAAGAATATAAAAGAGGAGTAGCCAAGCATAAAAAAAAAACACTCGCCAGAGTTGAGTGACGACTCGGTCCAGTTGAGCAATGACTTGGCCATGTTAGGCGCTCAACTTAGCTGAATTAGGTGCCCAACTTGGCGCCTAGTCGGCCGGCTGACTAAAAGTCATCTAAGACTAAAATCGCCTCAATCTAGGGGCGCTTAGCGCCTAGTCGGCCGCCTAGGCTATTTTAACCAACTAATATTAATTAACTACTAACAATTATTAGTACCTTCTAAATACACATGTCCCAAAACAAATACTATATTTTCATTTACATTTAATTTATTGTATAAAGTTTTGTAAAGTTCAAACTCTATCTTAGCCTGTCTTATGCTTTTCCATTTCAACAATTCATCTCATAGATGTAAATATGTAGTACTAGATTCATTGAATAAAATATATACATTAGTTGAAAATACACATAAAATAGCTTGTAAGACCTAAACTCTTTGACATAATATTAATTAACTTGGACTAACAATTATTATTATTATCTCCTTCTAAGTATATGTGTCCCAAAAACAAATACTATATTTTCATTTACTTGTCATTTATACTCTAGAATTTTGTATAGTTCAAACTCTATCTTAACGTGTCTCATGCTTTTCCATTTCAACAAGCCATCCATCTAAATATGTAGTACTATTATCATTATATATAAATATAATTACACTTAAAATAGCTTGTAAGACCTAAACTCTTTGACATGTGTCCCATGCTTTTCCGATCCATTTGAATTAACATATTTAAATGTTGATGGTTTTAACGGATCGGGTCCATAAATCGGATATAGGATGCCGGGTTTAACAGGCTAGGGCCCAGGCGATTATAAAAGTGAATATGAGAATCGAACCTGCGACAGGGGGTTGAAAGTAAGAACCTAGAACCACTAGACCGTAGTACTTGCCGTGTTCAAATTTGTCTTTCATGGACAACCGAGCCCCCCATTTATCCTGAGTCACCCCCTCTCCGAATCGTCCACGTGTACGCTCTGAGATCTCACCCCAGTCCCTCGCGCCACGTGGTCCACGCACGCCGCACCACACGCCACACCCGCAACTGCCTCACCGCATGCCGCACCGCCTCGCGCCGCGTGACAGGGGGCGCGGAGGGGCGCCAGGCCGCGGCACGGCCACGCACCCGGTGCGCCAGCCTTGCCATGACCGAGCGCTGCCAGCGCTCCCATTGGCGCCCCCGCGGCCACGCCAGTGCCCCGCCGGCGGCACCCTTGGCTGGCGGGGGCGTGTGGGCTTCCTGGACCCAATATCCCCATCAAGCCCACACCCAATATCCCCATCAAATGTAATCGAGACTCAACTTCAAATTATATATTTTTGCGCACATCAACCCAAACCTGAATGTTCATGGCAAGAATTGAACTGATATCTTACTATAAGAAGCAATTCTTAAACGAGACTTCTTATCTACTAAACCAATGCGTTGTGAGTCTGTTTAAATTTATAATTGAGAGGGAACATACATTTTACTTTTGATGTTTTTAAAATTGTTATTATTTTAAAATAAAAATTAGATATTAAAAAAATAACACAATGAATATCACTTAGTGATTATGGATTTATGGTCCACTAGATAGCTCAAAATTAACTATTTTATTTTCCTATACTAAGAGAATAAAAATTACAAAAATTTCGATTTTACCATTCTAATGCAAAACCAGACACCTACAATAGAAGGATCATTTAAGACAGGAATATAATGTTCATATGGCCATTGTTAGTGTGTGTTACCCGCCGGTCAACACAAATTAAAATTAATTGTAAAGAAGTATGATGTATTATGTTAATTCTAGTTATAGAGAATTAAAACTAGCTAGCTAGCTAAGTCAACTTTTTTCTTCTTTCCTTAGACTCGGAGAAATTTCCTTATCTCCCCTCCCCACTGGATGCCCACTCCCATGGCTATAAATACTAACACTGGAAGGGAAATATATATAAGATAGCAGAGTACGAACAAACACAGCTAAGAGAAAACACATACAGATCGATCGAGGGGAATTGAAGATTGTATTTCTTTGATCCCATCCGATCCCTTCATTCTTTTGCCCAAAAAAAAACACCATTTTTGTTTTACCTTCCAATCTTTCATTTCATTGCGCTTCTTAAACAACTCCAAAAGAAGCTGAACAAGATTATGGGTGCAGCACCATTGTCAACCTGGCCATGGGACAACTTCGGCTTGTACAAGGTAATAATCCTAAAAGTTTAGTTTTTGAAAAGTTTAGTTTTAATTTGTTGGAATATAATACAATTAGCTAGGTCTGATATTGTGTGTTGTTTTGGAACAGTATTTGCTATATGGACCATTTCTGGCAAAGATTTTGCATTCAAGATACTATGAAGAAGAAAGCAGCAGCAGGGCAACAATTTGGTGTATAAATATACTCATTTTGTATACACTTAGATTTACAGTGCATCAAGCATGGTCCTCTTACAGTAATATGTTATTCCTTGTTCGAAATCGTCGCATTTCTCAACAAGGGATTGCTTTTCAGCAGATTGACAAAGAATGGGACTGGTATATATATACAAATGATCTTATACTATTTTATAATCAAGCAATATTATATTATATTAATATAATTAATTATATTTGTGCAGGGATAACTTCTTGATTCTTCAAGCTTTCATGGCAAGTTTAGGGTTCATTATGTTCCCAGAGACTACCAGTCTTCCAAGTTGGGACACAAGAGGAGTAATAGCTGCAATTTTGCTGCATATACTTGTTTCTGAGCCTCTTTACTACTGCCTTCATAAATGCTTTCATGGAAGTTATCTTTTCACCCATTATCACTCTTTGCACCACTCCTCAGCTGTCCAACACCCATTCACAGGTAATTATTAATTGAATTCAATTCTCTTTTTTTTTTTTTAATTTTGTTTACAATATATATAATGCATGCCAGCCATGATTATATTATATTATATTAATGATATATTTTCCTCAATTGGGTATATATATATGCAGCTGGACATGGTACGGTTTTAGAGCACATCCTGTTGGGTGCAGTAATGGGGGTTCCAATCCTTGGGGCTTGCATGATTGGATATGGATCAACGGCCATGATTTATGGTTACGTTTTGATGTTTGATTTCCTAAGATGTATGGGTCATTCCAACGTTGAAATTGTTCCCCATCAGCTGTTTGAGGCCCTTCCATTTCTCAGATATCTTATTTACACCCCCACGTAAGTATAATTTTAATTTAACCCCAAATTAAACCATTATTATTGGCGATTAACAAATGTAACGTAACGTTTTTAATTTGCAGATACCACAGCCTGCACCATAGTGAGATGAACAGCAATTATTGCCTCTTCATGCCACTGTTTGATGCACTGGGAAATACCCTGAACAAAGATTCATGGGAGAAGCACAGTGAGATTAGCCTACAAGCTGGCAAAAATGGGAGGGTTCCAGATTTTGTGTTCTTGGCTCATGTAGTGGACATGACAGCAGCGTTGCACGTGCCGTTCGTGTGGAGATCATTCTCATCAACGCCCTTCAGGACCAGGCTGTTTCTTCTCCCATTCCTCCCAATCTCCTTCGTTTCAATGCTGGCAATGTGGGCATATTCCAAGACCTTCTTGGTCTCCTTCTACTTCCTCAGGGGTCGCCTCCATCAAACCTGGACTGTTCCACGTTTCGGTTTTCAGTATTTCTTGCCATTTGCCGCAAAAGGAATCAATCAACGCATTGAAGAAGCTATTCTTAGAGCTGACAGGTTGGGAGTCAAGGTTATCAGCCTTGCCGCTCTTAATAAGGTAATTAGGGATAGATCCAGTTAATTAGTTCAAAGAATTTAATTTAATTTATATTAGCACTTAATAATTTCTTGTTCAATTCCTGTGTGTAGAATGAGGCGCTAAATGGAGGTGGAACATTGTTTGTGAACAAACACCCAAATCTTAAGGTTAGAGTTGTTCATGGGAACACCTTAACAGCTGCTGTAATATTACATGACATTCCTGAGGATGTTACTGAGGTTTTCTTAACCGGGGCCACCTCCAAACTTGGTAGGGCCATCGCCCTTTACCTTTGCCAACGAAGAGTTAGAGTTATGGTAAGTTTCGCTTTCCATCCATCAAATTAAATTAAATTATATTATATTATTTACAATCACATAATATATATATTTAAAAACTTGATTGATTCACTTTAATATAATATTTAAATGTATATTTACAAGTGGAATATATAATTATTGTTTATTTTATGATGTTTCAGAATAAAGTTAGGTGAGACAATGAAATTTATACGTGGTAGTGAAATTAAAGTTGAAGATTTAAGGGCACATGGGTATTAAATGTGTGTCTGCAGTCTTCTCATTAACTCAACCACTTCACTTTTGAGAAGTAGTTGGCTATTTATGCCTATATGCATGTATGTAGTTGCAGACACAAGTCCATGTCAAGTGTAATCCGTCGTCCTTAGCTTTTCAATTCACACCACCGCCCAATATTTACAGCGCAGCCAAATAAAATTTAAATAATATTGATATATTTATAATTTAATATTATATATTATAATAGTGATTAAATAATAGCTAGCTAGAATCAGTACGTTTCAGTAGTAATATAATCTAATCTGTTTTGTTTTCAAAAAAAAAAAAAAAATCTAATCTGCTTTATTAATAATTAAAACTGATGGATGGAGTTGTGCACTTTATGTACAGATGTTGACCCTTTCAACGGAGAGATTTCAGAAGATCCAGAAGGAAGCCCCTGCTGATTGCCAGAAGTTGTTGGTCCAGGTCACAAAATACCAGGCTGCCAAAAACTGCAAGGTAATTTCATTCTATATTATATATATATGTGCATATTCAAAGTTAATTAGTTTCTTAATGACATTATATTATATTGCATGATATGCAGACATGGATAGTTGGGAAGTGGATCACACCAAAAGAACAAAACTTTGCACCCACAGGAGCCCATTTCCACCAGTTTGTGGTTCCTCCAATCTTGCCCTTCAGAAGAGACTGCACCTATGGTGATCTTGCAGCCATGAAACTACCAGATGATGTTCAAGGTCTTGGCAACTGTGAGGTCAGCTTTTATTTCATATAATATAATTGCAATGCCATCACATCACATCATATCATATCATTTTGAACTGTGTACTGTACTCTCAAGCTAAATTTGCTGGATTTATTTATTTATATAAACACCTAATGCTGAATTGGCTGGCTGGCACACCTAATTATATTTGTTGACATACATATATACAGCTATCATATATACATATATGGATATGGATGTTAATTAGTTGTATATGTAAATTACTTGACGTGTTGCAGTATACAATGGAAAGAGGAGTGGTCCATGCATGCCATGCGGGTGGGGCAGTACACTCTTTAGAAGGCTGGACTCATCATGAAGTTGGGGCAATTGATGTCGACAGAATTGATGTTGTCTGGGAAGCTGCTCTCAAACATGGACTCAAACCAGTTAGCTAAGCTAAGCTAAGGTTTCAAACACCTCTACATACCTTGGATATATAGATGCATCCATCCGCATCAATATAATTCACAACAAACAATTATATATACACTTCAAGCTTGGATGCATGCTGGGATGTTCTTCCATCTCCATATTCGATTCAATTGTAATATGTATACATTCTTCTGATCTTTAGTAGTGTTGTATCAGGAATTGCTTTGGGCTTTTTTTCTTCTACTTAAAAAAATGTTTTGCTTGTATAATTTGTATTATGATCGATAAATTAAAGATATATAAAATTCTATAATATATATATATATATATATATATATATATATATATATATATAGCTTCTCTGATCTTGTACGTTTTGATGGAAGTAATAATATAATATAAATATATATATGCATGATAGAAAGGCATCCACGCGTCGTTTGGTATGGGGCATTCGCAGCCGCGTGTTACGAGCCGCCCCACTCACCGTCCCAAATCCGCCACCTCGTCTAAACCTTAGCTTGGTGGAAACCAAATGAAAACACAGGTAGCTAGCTAGCTAGCTAGACAAGAAAGTTGCGAAAATAATGGTAGTTAAGAGAGCAGGTGGATGTGGATCCCCCAAGAAGACAATGAGCTTGGTGGCTCAACGCCGCCCCCTAATGAAGAAGACACAACAGTATTATTTCAAGAAAGCGTTTGGTTATCTCTTCTCCGATGACTACATGTTTGCACCCTTGCTTTCATCTCCTACTTCTTCCTTTGGTATGTACACTACACACACATATATATTTTTATTTAGATTGAATGCACACACTTTAGAGCGTGTGCACTTAGCGCCACTTTTCACATATATATACATACATATGAAATTTCCTTGGTTAGGAGGGAAAAGTAAAAATATGAAATGGTTGAAAGAAATTTTATCTAATATATATGATATTCATAAATATTTTTATATTTTATTTAGATAAACTTTAAGTGTCCGTTTTTTTTTTTTTTTTCAATTTTTAAAAAATTAGAGAGTTTAAGAATAGAAAATAGAAAACATGTTTACTAGCACCCTTTTCTATTTTGAAAAACCGAACATATTTTTTAGTTTTTTTAAAATACAGGAGAAGTTTAAATTTTTTTCCAAATGAAAAATAGGATGATCTATCATCTATTTGATCTCACCATTATCTACTTAAGCTATGTTACAATATTTAAATGTTCAAGTGTTGGATGGGGTTTAGTTGGTGATATACTTTATAGTGAATGTTTCATATTTAGTTTCTGATGAAAGTACTATTGGTGGGGTTGTGATAAATAGTGTAGTTAGTACTTAGTATGGTTTGACTTCTTGACCTTTTATAATTTATAAAAGGAACAACTACTAAATATAAATTAAGGCCCTGTTTGGTAAATGGCTGTTGGCCGATTGGGTTGGCTGTTTGGGTTAAAAGGTATAATTTGTTAATAACATTAGCTGATTGTAAAAAGTTGGCTGATTGGGTTGGCTGTTAGCTGATAGCTGTTTGGTATAATTTTTTTTTTCTCAAAAAGCTAATTGAAAATGCTACTTTGAGTAGGCTTTTGAATTTTAGTATTTTAGAGTTACAAAAAGCTTATTAACCAAACAACTAATAGTGATCAAATAAGCCAAAATTGGCTGATAGGCTGATTATTTACCAAACAGTGCCTAAGCTATTTTAACTTCTGATAAATGCATAATAATATGTTATTTATTTTTACTAAAATATATACCACATGCATACACACACACATATATATATAATGGGACTGGGGCTCTAGATCCGCCCATGACCCATGTATACAATGAAAGGCTATTTGAAAATGAATGTATGTATGTTAGCAGGAATTGAGGAATCAGCAAAGGTAAATGGTGATAAGGATTTTGTGGATAAAGTTGGAGATTATTTGAAGTCTGATTGTTACTTGTATTCTCCATTGGTTATTAGCCAACCTTGGCTCAGTTCCAGTGCTCATGCTGTTGCTAGTCAAAGAGCAGGTTAGCTGCTTTTCTATTACAATACAGTATTGAAAATATATACAAGAAGGTTTGATTTGAATGAAATGGATGGGGTGGGTACTGTACTGTAGTGATTTACTTCAATTCATCATAGATTTAACTCCAATTTAGTCTGCAGCAGCTGTATAGATGTTAGAATAATATTTTGCTGCAGAGAGTTCAGACTCATAAAGTTCAAATAACAACTGTTAGTTCCTGCATGCATTTCAGGCTTGCATTGCCTCTCTGCAAAGAAAGACATCAGAAGCATAACTGATGAGGAGGATTTGTTGAAAGAATTAGCTGATAAAACAGATAAGCCTGAAGTTGAAAAAACTGCAATTAGTGTTAGCAAGGAGCAGAATTTGAAGGGTCTTCCCCACGATAGAAGCACCATTATCAAACGTAGCCGGGTGCACCGAGAAACTGTGAAGCACATCATAAAGGATCTTCCAGAACTGCCTCCTTTGCCCATGACAGGTTATTCCTTTAATTTATGCACCATCTTTTTGTTCTTTGCAATACAATACCATCGTGATGAGAAAAACAAATTGCCACTACCTAAAGGCTAAGGGTGTGCATAGTTAAACTTGGCTTAGGTTGACTATAACTAACCAATAAGATGTTCTTGCTTGGAGTTGAACTAATAAGGTTGTTTATAACAAACCAATAAATTGTTCTATGTATTTTTTCTCAACAGGTTGAATCCCCAATCCCAAGGGCTCTCACACCCTAATCCCGTAGAGTATGTGGGAACAGGTAAATCACTGTCAGGCTTAGCAGACAGGCCAATTTAATAGTGTATTCTTGCAGTGATATGTGGTTGATTTTTCATGATCTGCAATTTATTTTGTGTGATATCAGGTAAAGAGCTCATCAAGAAAGGTATGGTTGAGGCATGAAGATTGATATGTGTAGCAATTCAATGTGAGCTTAGGTTGGTGGTTATAGTTGTGTAAATTAGTTTCTATATGTTAAGGGAGAGGATCATATCCACAGTACAAAAATAGCAAGTGTAAGGAATAAATGTTAGTGGCCGCCGAAATGCTTGTGTTCATTTGTGTTTTGTGTATATGCCAAACAAATTCAAGATATATAGATTACTTCAATTTCCAAATTTCTTTAAAATATATTCTTAAAAACACACATGCCCATAATACATTATAAAAAGTTACACCACGCACTAGTTGTGCCGGTACTTGACGGCGCAATACCCAACAGAGATACACAAGGCCATGAAACAGATGTACTTGTCAAGAAAACGCCCCGACTCGATCTTTTTGTGTTTTTACTCGAATCGATCAGACGTATAAATTAAATCTGGACTTCAATTCCGGCCAAAAGCAAGACGTACAAACTAAATCTGGACTTCAATTTCGGCCAAAAGCAAAACGGCGATGAGCAGCAGGGTGTTCGGAGTTATGATGACAGCAATATTGTTGTTATCAATCCTGGTGGTCAGTGTGTGCATGTGAAGTGCGAACGAACACGTACAATCAATGGAGCAATTGCCAGGCGGTCATCTTTTACATCACTTTCAACTTTCATGGCCTTGGGTATATCTGTCAAGTACCAGCGCTACTGGCCGGATGGTGATTGGTGAGTGCGTGGTTTCACTTTTTTATGATGTATCATGGGATTATGTGTTACGTTTTTAAGAATATATATATTCTATAGAAATCTGGAAATTGAAGTAATCTATATGTCTATTGAATTTGTTTTGCATATACTCAAACACACACACAACACAAACATTCCGCCCACCGTTGGGTAGCGGAAGCGGAGGTTGATCTCCACCCACAATTGGAAACAGCCTTGATCCCGCTACATTTAATGTGTGATGTCCCTTGGACGGAATATCTCTAGGCCTTTAGCCATATTTGACTCATACTCACTCAGAAGCACATATGCTCATACTTGACTCAAAACCACAGATGGTATATAAGTGTCTATTGAGCAGTATTACTCCCATCAATCTAGATTTATATTAGGCACATAGTTTAATTAAATAACAACTCATACTAATACAATTTCTAATACAATATATTTTTTTCCTACTTTCTTATTCGTAATACAATTTTAGATTAAAATTATTAATCGTAATAATACAATATATATATTTACTTGCAACTAGGGATGGTAACGAGACGGGGCAGGGGCTAGAAATGGGGTCCCGTCCCCAAAATATGCCCCATTCCCTGTCCCTGCTCCGATCCGTTCCCCGGCGGGGATTTTTCGGGAATGGGGAATCCCCACCCTGTTTTTTGAATGAAGCTAATTTAAAAAAAAAAAAAGAAGACTATATTATAAAAAATCTCAAATGTTATGTTAAATTGTTGACATTCTTAAATGTTATGTTAAACAAAGTCTAAAAACATGCTAAAAACTACAACATTCTAAAGACAAATCAATTAATCAAAATTCAACAACTAGTTAACGTTCAAAAAACAAATCAGTTAATCAAAATTCAACAAATCAATTAAATACTAATTATTCAGTCTATTTATTTAATTAACTAGTTAACATTTTAAAAACAATTTAGTTAATCAAAATTCAAAACTAATCACTAATACTAATCAAAACTGAAACAAATCAATTAAACAAATCACTAATCATTAAAAAACAAATACTAATAAAAACTAATTACTAAAACTAATCAAAACTAAAACAAATCAATTTAAAACGAATAGCTACTGCAGTACTGCTTGGGTTTTGAATATTTTGTTTTAAAGTTTTTTTGATTAATATATATATATATATATATATATATATATATATATATATATATATATATCGGGGAATCGAGGTCGGGTCGGGAATCGGGGGTCGTGGTTGGGGCAGGGAATGCCCTCCCCGTACCATCCCCGCCACGACAAGGGTGAGGATCGGTTTTCCCTGTCGGATGCGGATTGAATTGTCATCCCTACCTACAACGTAATCTATACTATTAATAAACAAAATCCTCCATTTAAACCTTTCACCTCCAAAACACTCCTATACTATTAAGCTTTGCTTAATATTGTAAAATATGATAATACAAATCATATTCGTACTACAATTGTTCATTAAAATATGGTAATACAATTACTACTACAATATATTTTTTCATACTTTCCTATTCGTCATACAATCCTAAATTAAAATTACTAATCGTAATAATATAATACATATACTCCCTGCAACGAATACTATTAATAAAAAAACAAAATCTTTCGTTTTAACTTTTCGTCCAAAATACTCCTATACTATTAAGGTTTGCTTAATATTGTAAGTTAAAATATGGTAATACAAATCTTATTCGTACTACAATTGTATATTACAATATTGTAATACAATATATTCTTTTCTAGTTTCTTATTCGTAATACAATTCTTGATTAAAATTACTAATCTATTGATTCGACTTTGTTATTTGCTTATCATTATTTCTAAATTAACTAATTTGTTGATTTCTTTGTTTCTTTTTTTTTTTTTGGCCTATTTAGAGTTGGTGTTATCGGATTCAGATAAGAAACATTTCGCTTTGGTGGAGTTAGAGAAGTTGCTATTTTTCTAGGGGAAGAGCCTAATGGACTTTCCAGAAATGTCAATTCCCAATGAAAGTAGCATGAGTTTGATGGAAAACATGTTGATAGTCGAAGAGTTGGAGTATGACAAGGAATTGTTGAAGACAAAGCATGAAAAGTTGGTAACACATATGACGGACGAACAAAAAAATGTCTACGAATCTGTCATGAATGATATTGATTCCAATGGAGGTAGATTGTTCTTTGTGTATGGTTATAGAGGAATAAGCAAGACGTTTGTGTGGATAACGTTATCGTCAAAGATAAGGAGCAACGGTGATATTGTTTTGAACATTGTTTCAAGTGGAGTAACACCTTTGCTTTTGCCGGGAGGCAGGACGACGCATTCTAGGCTTTCTATACCACTCTCTTTGAACAAAGATTCTACGTGCAATATATCGCAAGGTAGTGACTTTGCTGAGCTTATAATAAGGATCAAATTGATTATATGGGACGAGGCACTGATGATACACAGACACTTGAAGCTTTGGACAAAACCATGAGGGATCTATTAAGGTTTGTCATACCGGGTAATGTTGAAAATACATTTAGTGGAAAGGCAGTAGTTTTGGGCGATGATTTTAGACATATTCTTCCCGTTATTTCAAAAGCAACTAGACCAATAGTTGTCAAAGCCACTATTAATTCTTCCTACCTTTGGACGAATTGCAAGGTATTGAAGCTCACAAAGAACTTGAGACTATGGAGCTTAGCCTCAGAGGAAGATAGGCATATGGTTGATTGGTTTTCAAAAATGATTGCAAACATTGGAGATGGAAATGCAGGGGTTGTATACAACATGTTGTCTAAGATCAATATTCTGCATAGTTTTTGTTGAAGTGTGAACCCAAGCACATTGCAACTGTAGTGGAAAGCACATTCCCAAGTGCGAGATATGGCATGCTTGATGAGTCGCACCTAGAAGGCCAAGCGATCCTCCCTCCGACTTTAGATGTCGTTGATCAAATTAATCAGTATATATGCGACATAAACACTGCAAAAGGACGAACATATATAAGTTGTGACTCTTTGTGTAAGACAGAATCAGACGGTGAAAATCCATTAGAAGTACACACTCCTAAATTCCTAAATAGTTTGAGAGTGTCTGGACTCCCTAATCATTCATTGATATTAAAGGTTGGTGCACCTGTTATGTTACTGCGGAACCTAGACCACTCTCTTGATCTTTGCAACGGTATGCGTCTCATTGTCACAAGATTGCCATTTACATTGTGGAAGCAAGAATAGTTAATGGGACACATGAAGGAACCAAAGTTCTTATCCCCCGAATGTCTCTCACTCCTTCTGATACGAGATTGTCCTTTAAGTTTCAGCGTAAACAATTCCCATTGGTGCTCGTATATGCCATAACTATCAACAAAAGCCAAGGTCAAACACTAACTTATGTTGGGTTATTGTTGAAAAAATCGATATTTAATCACAATCAATTGTACGTGGCTTTTTCCTAAGTCACCCATCCTGATGGCATAAAGGTGTTAGCTCTAGACGATGATGGACAAGATTGTGTTACTACCACCAACGTCACCTACAAAGATGTTTTCAATAATGTGTAGTTCGAACCGGTGAGATTATGTTTTTTTTCTCAAAGAGCACATTTGTCCAAATTATACAAATCCTAAACACTGATATATAAAATCTCTAAAGTTTCAGCATCGGATGCTTACATATGCACATTAGCTATTAATTCTGCAATTATTTGGTCGAATTCAAGAAAGGATAACATCACACAACATAATCGATCCAAACCATCTTTTCAATTGCACTATATAATATTTGATGTTATAAATTATATAATTATATATCGATCCAAATATTATTAAAATATTATAGCAAATGCATTCCGTGCATCGGACATGTGGAAATACTAGTTACAATTTAAAAGCCTTTAACTTGATTTTCAATAGCTCTTATTTGCTTCACATATCAAATATGACCTGTACTAGTAGACTTCAACTTGTAAACAAAATCTATCCAAACATCAAGTCAATGATTTATCACTTAAGATCAACCGAGGTTTATGGCGCCAATTGTTCTTGAGGTTGTGTGTCAGCACGTTCATTGCATTATATTGGTATACACGGGCTTGTCACGCCCATATAGTAGCTCGTGCTTGTGCCCCTATTCTATATTTAAGCATTTTTTTCAGCAATCTTTTAGAGGAGAGATATAGGAACGAAGTATTAGGCTAGTTTCTCATTTGAGTTTTTTGCATTTTTAGTCCCACGATTATAGTGGAACTATTAGAATTGATCCACGACTTTCAAACTTTGCAATTTCGGTCCACGACTATTGTTTTTTTGCAAAAATGGTCCTTCCGGCAGCTTTTTCTCGCCGGAAAAAATTTCCGGCAAATTTTCCGTCAATTTTTCGCCGGAAAAAAAAATTTGGGCAGATTTGTTGTCATTTTTTCGCCGAATTTTTTTTCTCTTTCAAGCATGGTTAAAATGGACATTTACATTGTTGAAAAAAATTCTCCTTTCAAGTAGGAAAACATTGATTGTCATCTTCAACACGCCATCTATTGCCGAAAAAAAAACTAATTCATTTCTAAAAAGTATGCGATCATGTCAGACTAGACTCCAAAATTATTTTGATTTTGGTAAACTAATTAAAGTTAAAACTAATTAATTTCAATTTAATCATTTAGAAATTAATTGTTTTAACTTTAATTAGTTTAACAAAATCAAAATAATTTTAGAGTCCAGGCTGATGCGATCGCATGCTTTTTAAAAATGAATTAGTTTTTTTTGGCAATAGATGGCGTGTTGAAGATGACAATCAATGTTTTCCTACTTGAAAGGAGAATTTTTTTCAACAATGTAAATGTCCATTTTAACCATGCTTGAAAGAGAAAAAAAATTCGGCGAAAAAATGACAACAAATCTGCCCAAATTTTTTTTTCCGGCGAAAAATTGACGGAAAATTTGCCGGAAATTTTTTCCGGCGAGAAAAAGCTGCCGGAAGGACCATTTTTGCAAAAAAACAATAGTCGTGGACCGAAATTGCAAAGTTTGAAAGTCGTGGATTAATTCTAATAGTGCCACTATAGTCGTGGGACTAAAAATGCAAAAAACTCTTTCTCATTTATAAGTTATCTCTCACGTTTGTAACAACCGATTAGAGTTGGATTCAACCATAAATCTGGCATTTATAATAGATAAGGTTTTTTTTTGTTTTAAGGAATAAGAGTCAAATAGGCCATTAAACTACACATCAAAATGCAATTACGTCATTGAACTAAAAAAAAATGCAATTGGGTCCCTGAATAACGCAAAATAATGCAATGGAACCAAATATGACTTGTTTACTTGTTAGTTTGCTGACGTGGAGGTTATCAATATTAAAAATTAATTATTTTATTTTATTGTATTAATATATTATTTTCAATAAAAAAAAAAAAAAAAGACTACCGTCTCCAGGCAGCCGGAGACGAAGAACCAGTCTTCGTCTCCGGCAGCCTGGAGACGAAGAGGTCCTTCGTTTCGGCATGGAGATGAAGAGACTCCTTCGTCTCCAGGCCAGAGACGAAGGGGCACCTTCTTCTCCGGCATGGAGACGAAGAGATCCCTTCGTCTTCATGCCAGAGACAAAGAGCTCTTTGTCCCTGCCGGAGAAGAGGAATCCGTCCCCGGCCGGGGACGAATCGGAAAGCATGCTGTTTTTTTTTTTTGAATTATTAAAATAAAAAAATTATTTTTACTATGATAACCTCCACGTCAGCAAAATAACAGGTAAACATATCACTTTTGGTTCAATTGCATTATTTTGCGTTGTTCAGGGACTCAATTTCATTTTTTTCTAGTTCAATGGCGTAATTGTATTTTTGTGTGTAGTTCGGTGGCCTATTTGACCTTTATTCCTTTTTTTTTAATTCGTGTGCACGTATATACGCGCAATAGATCATGAATGCAAAAAATAATCATAACGATAGATTGTAATGTAAACTTGGTTATAACAATCCGAACATCTGTCCGACACCAATGCTTCTTAAATTTATTGATAACTATGAGACCCTTTATAGTTATTTCACATACCAAAATAGAGTTAATTCCAGCAATGGTCCCAACTATGTTGATTTTCTAAAATTAGTTCTTGACTTTTAATTTGGACAATTTAGGTCCATTGACTTTCAAATTCTTTCCAATATTGGTCCTTTCGTCAAATTTTGGTTAAGTTGAGGTCAAATGAAGGGTACAATTGTCCGTTCACTTGTATACTTGTATTTCTCATGTCCTATACGCTATATATATGAATATAATATCAGTCGAAGAGA
Organism: Ipomoea triloba; assembly: GCF_003576645.1. NCBI lineage: Eukaryota > Viridiplantae > Streptophyta > Magnoliopsida > Solanales > Convolvulaceae > Ipomoea > Ipomoea triloba. The sequence continues at coordinate 238,471 of NC_044928.1, forward strand.
CATCGACTGAGATTATATGACTTCGATTGAGACTCTGACTGAGATTATATTCATATATACAACGTATAGGACAGGAGAAATACGAGTAATAATATACTAAACAGGTGAACGGACAATTTTACCCATTCATTTGACCTTAACTTAACCAAAATTTGACGAAAGGACCAACATTGGAAAGAATTTGAAAGTCAAGGGACCTAAATTGTCCAAATTAAAAGTCGGAGACTAATTTTGAAAAATCAACATAATCAGAGGACCATTGCCGGAATTAACTCTACCAAAATATTATCAAAGAAACCTCAAAGTACAATCGATTTGGTAGTATTTTTTAGAAANATGGAGATGAAGAGACTCCTTCGTCTCCAGGCCAGAGACGAAGGGGCACCTTCTTCTCCGGCATGGAGACGAAGAGATCCCTTCGTCTTCATGCCAGAGACAAAGAGCTCTTTGTCCCTGCCGGAGAAGAGGAATCCGTCCCCGGCCGGGGACGAATCGGAAAGCATGCTGTTTTTTTTTTTTGAATTATTAAAATAAAAAAATTATTTTTACTATGATAACCTCCACGTCAGCAAAATAACAGGTAAACATATCACTTTTGGTTCAATTGCATTATTTTGCGTTGTTCAGGGACTCAATTTCATTTTTTTCTAGTTCAATGGCGTAATTGTATTTTTGTGTGTAGTTCGGTGGCCTATTTGACCTTTATTCCTTTTTTTTTAATTCGTGTGCACGTATATACGCGCAATAGATCATGAATGCAAAAAATAATCATAACGATAGATTGTAATGTAAACTTGGTTATAACAATCCGAACATCTGTCCGACACCAATGCTTCTTAAATTTATTGATAACTATGAGACCCTTTATAGTTATTTCACATACCAAAATAGAGTTAATTCCAGCAATGGTCCCAACTATGTTGATTTTCTAAAATTAGTTCTTGACTTTTAATTTGGACAATTTAGGTCCATTGACTTTCAAATTCTTTCCAATATTGGTCCTTTCGTCAAATTTTGGTTAAGTTGAGGTCAAATGAAGGGTACAATTGTCCGTTCACTTGTATACTTGTATTTCTCATGTCCTATACGCTATATATATGAATATAATATCAGTCGAAGAGACATCGACTGAGATTATATGACTTCGATTGAGACTCTGACTGAGATTATATTCATATATACAACGTATAGGACAGGAGAAATACGAGTAATAATATACTAAACAGGTGAACGGACAATTTTACCCATTCATTTGACCTTAACTTAACCAAAATTTGACGAAAGGACCAACATTGGAAAGAATTTGAAAGTCAAGGGACCTAAATTGTCCAAATTAAAAGTCGGAGACTAATTTTGAAAAATCAACATAATCAGAGGACCATTGCCGGAATTAACTCTACCAAAATATTATCAAAGAAACCTCAAAGTACAATCGATTTGGTAGTATTTTTTAGAAAGACTAAGTCCTGAATTACAAATACTCACCAGATTCATTAAAAATCATATTATCAATTTCTCCTTAACTCAAAATCACATCAAATTTATGCTAAGTACCACACACTAGATTAAAATATCAATCAGAATATATATATATATATATATATATATATATATATATATATAAG
>NC_044928.1:242221-363063 GCF_003576645.1 Ipomoea triloba
CGGCATGGAGATGAAGAGACTCCTTCGTCTCCAGGCCAGAGACGAAGGGGCACCTTCTTCTCCGGCATGGAGACGAAGAGATCCCTTCGTCTTCATGCCAGAGACAAAGAGCTCTTTGTCCCTGCCGGAGAAGAGGAATCCGTCCCCGGCCGGGGACGAATCGGAAAGCATGCTGTTTTTTTTTTTTGAATTATTAAAATAAAAAAATTATTTTTACTATGATAACCTCCACGTCAGCAAAATAACAGGTAAACATATCACTTTTGGTTCAATTGCATTATTTTGCGTTGTTCAGGGACTCAATTTCATTTTTTTCTAGTTCAATGGCGTAATTGTATTTTTGTGTGTAGTTCGGTGGCCTATTTGACCTTTATTCCTTTTTTTTTAATTCGTGTGCACGTATATACGCGCAATAGATCATGAATGCAAAAAATAATCATAACGATAGATTGTAATGTAAACTTGGTTATAACAATCCGAACATCTGTCCGACACCAATGCTTCTTAAATTTATTGATAACTATGAGACCCTTTATAGTTATTTCACATACCAAAATAGAGTTAATTCCAGCAATGGTCCCAACTATGTTGATTTTCTAAAATTAGTTCTTGACTTTTAATTTGGACAATTTAGGTCCATTGACTTTCAAATTCTTTCCAATATTGGTCCTTTCGTCAAATTTTGGTTAAGTTGAGGTCAAATGAAGGGTACAATTGTCCGTTCACTTGTATACTTGTATTTCTCATGTCCTATACGCTATATATATGAATATAATATCAGTCGAAGAGACATCGACTGAGATTATATGACTTCGATTGAGACTCTGACTGAGATTATATTCATATATACAACGTATAGGACAGGAGAAATACGAGTAATAATATACTAAACAGGTGAACGGACAATTTTACCCATTCATTTGACCTTAACTTAACCAAAATTTGACGAAAGGACCAACATTGGAAAGAATTTGAAAGTCAAGGGACCTAAATTGTCCAAATTAAAAGTCGGAGACTAATTTTGAAAAATCAACATAATCAGAGGACCATTGCCGGAATTAACTCTACCAAAATATTATCAAAGAAACCTCAAAGTACAATCGATTTGGTAGTATTTTTTAGAAAGACTAAGTCCTGAATTACAAATACTCACCAGATTCATTAAAAATCATATTATCAATTTCTCCTTAACTCAAAATCACATCAAATTTATGCTAAGTACCACACACTAGATTAAAATATCAATCAGAATATATATATATATATATATATATATATATATATATATATAAGTGCCTGGTTGAGTTTTCCTGCCAAACTTAAGGGCATTTTAGTAATATCAACATATTGAACAAAAATATCATTTCACAAAATTAAAAAATATATAGATATTAATGTGTTATTAATTGAATAGATTTTACTAATTACTATACATATATTTCGTAATTAATTGAATAGATTTTACTAATTGCTATGCATATATATGTAAAATCTAATAAATTAATTACGGAATATATGTATAGTAATTAGTAAAATCTATTCAATTATTAATTGAATAGATTTATTAATTGAATAGATTTTAATATAATTGAATTAATTTAATACTATTACACCATTTTCACTGTTTACCTACAAAATCCAAAAATTCAAATATTAGTATCCGAAATAATATTCGATTGATATCAATTCTATATCTTTAGACTTACACTCAACAACCAAAGTTTACACTACAAATTACTATACATATATTACTAATTAAGCCATTTTATCACCTTTGATTATCATAATTTTTTAACTACAATTAATAGTATTACTATTTTCTCACATTTTATCTCCATAATTTATTACCTTTTAATAGACTATTTTTATACTCGTATAAGGTAATTAAGTACTGCAGATTAGTATACACAATATTTTCTCCATTGATTAATATGTTTTAAAGTTTATATTATTACTCCATTTCACGTCTTTTACTACATATATTACGCCATTTTGTCACCTTTTATTACCATAATTTATTATCTTTTAATAGATTATTTCATACTACAGATTACTTATACCTCATTTTTCTCTTTTGAGTTTTGATTAGCATATTCTAAAATTTTTTCTAATATACTTCTTATCTAATGAATTTCAATACCACTATACAAATCATGCAACCAATTTCACATTTTTCACTCCGTCTTACCATTTTAGCCACATAAATTTAAAAAAAAATCTACATATAATGACCCCTATTTTTGTTTTACTAAATAAGATAAACGCCTACAGTACTGCGTGGTTAAAAAATCTTCACATAATCTATTACTTTATTCATCACTCTACAATAAATCAAAATAAACTTAGATAAATAAATAATATATTTTTTGAATTGAATGATAGAATTTTAAAAATTAAATACTAAACAAAAAAATTAAGTATCTTATGGTAGTTGTTTTAAAATTAAAAAAAATATAAAATTATTACAACTTTAACGGTATAAATAATTAAAAGTTGAGACATATTAATTGTTTTTTAATAACTATGTAAACAAAGAAATTTTGAATAAATATATATGGGATTCAAAATTCCTGTTACATGTATGTATCAATATGTGGGTGTAGGTACAAACTCTGGGTATATGGTCCTCTATTCTTCAGTTGATATCTTGAACGCTTCATTGAAGGGCCTCCGAGTTTCAAGTGGCTTGATCTTCAGAGGAGAACTTATATATTTGTTCTTCTGAAGGGCCTCCATAATTATGTGGCTTGATCTTCAATAGGAAGTTTAAATCAACATTTGGCATAATATTCATGGAGGGGCTTTTACATTTAGCATCATTTTATTCAAGCTAATTCTATGATTTTTCCTAGGATGAATACATAGAAATAAAATGTCCTATTTATAACTGTAGGATAAAGAGTTTTGATAAACTCAAACTCTTTTGATATTATCTAATTTACAAATTAGATAATATCAATATTATCCAAATATAAATTCAAATCTAATATTCAAATCTAATAAAAACTAATTATTTGTTAAATTTTAAGTGTCAACAAACTAACAATGGAGGATTGTTGTTCCCCACCATCTGTGGCGTGTTAATGGTGCATGCTCGGATACTTTATATTACATCATATTTCAAGTGTCACTATAATTTTAGAATGTGATTTTTTTCAGTAATTAATATATATCATATTACAAGAATATATATATCTTGAAAGTAGAAGTTACATAGAAGAATGTATCAATATTTATTTATTTATTTAGATATTGTTCTAAAAATTTAACGATATCCAACTATTTGTGTACTAAATATACATTATTTGATAATATATAAAAAAAATCATGTACTTTATGTATACAAGACACTTGGAAGGCATCCTTTTGTCTCTCTCCACTTCTCTCGTCTTCTTCCTACTTTTCATCAACTCATCATCACCTGCTCGATTTTCACTTTTATGCTTCTTCCTACTTTTCATCAACTCATCATCACCTGCTCGATTTTCACTTTTATGCGTACGAGTAACTCTTATTAGCTATCTACCTCCATAATATTTATGCAAATTTGGTGCAAAATGATGGCAACCTCTTCTACTCGATCTACTACTCTACACATACATTGAACCAATTTTTCCATATGTATATTTGAGTAGTATATCTTACGGATTAACTTCTTTAATTATGAGTCGTAACTTTATTGGTGTTGACCCTTGAAATAAGTGTACTCATATTACTTTATATTACATCATATTTCAAGTGTCACTATAATCTTAGAAAGTGATTTTTTTGAGTAATTAATATATATCATATATCATATTACAATAATATATATCTTAAAAGTGGAAGTTACATAGAAGAATGTATCAATATTTATTTATTTATTTATTTAGATATTGTTGTAAAAATTTAAGGATATCCAACCTTTAACTAAGTGCTACTTTTAAAATAAGAATATATTGTAAAATAACAATGGAGGATTGTTGTTCTCCACCATCCGTGACGTGTTAATGGTGCATGCTCGCACTTGTCCAGTACTAAATTTAAACCATTAAATAATCTTACTTTGGAAATTTATTTATCAAGTCAAATGCTTATGATCTATCTCTTTGTTCTTCTCACCGTTATTAAAATGTCTAAACAAAATTGCATAAATACAACATTTATAATTTTATTACTTAAAATATCTTACATAAAAAAGTATAAATTTTACCTTGTTGGTCAAAGGCAATAGGCAAATTGAGACAAATTCAGCTATTTAACTTATTTACTAAATTTGTGTGCTCAACACTATGTAATCACTATAAATTTAGTGAATATATCTCTCAAATTTTGTTCATATATCCATCCTACTTTATAAATTCCTATATATAAATTCAAGACGATTAACTCTAATCTCGATCATTTTTGTGTTTTTACTCGGATTGATCAGACGAGTAAACTAAATCTCGACTTTCATTCCGACCTAAAGTAAAGGCGATGAGCAGCAGGGTGTTCGGAGCTATGATGATAGCAACATTGTTGTTTTCAATCCCGGTGTTGCTATGTGGGATATGGCACTCAAACGCCGCCGCGTCGGACAAGAAGGTGATGGGCATCGCCCTTTTAATCCTCCTGCTTTCATTCATAGGCTTCATAGGGTGGTCTTGCTCCCTCGACAAGCCGATTGTTATTGTTTCTGATGATGTTTTACGGTCACTCAACGGCGGCTATTTCATCTACCAGAGACAGACAACTTGGATCATGTCTCCGTATGAAGAAATTAGGATTAACCACCAAAGCTTTTTTTGCTACACTTGCGAGTCTTGCAAGGCCGAAATGAACAAAAAATGGAGGAAGGTGGCCATCTTTTACATAGGTTTCATGGCCTTCGCTATCTCTGTTGGCTACTGCGCCGCCGTCAAGTACCGGCACAACTAGTGCTTGGTTAGGTTAACTTTTTACAATGTATTGATTATGGGAATTGAATGTGTGTTTTTAGGATGGAATATATTTTAAAGATCACAATCTGGAAATTTAAGTAATCTGATCTATATATTTGTTGAATTTATTTGGCATTTACACAAACACAAGCATTTCGGCGGCCACTAACATATATTTTTCTTACACTTGCTATTTTTGTACTGTGGATATGATCTTCTCCCTTAACATACAGAAACTAATTTACACAACTATAACCACCAACCTAAGCTTACATTGCTACACATATCAATCTTCATGCCTCAACCATACCTTTCTTCATAAGCTCTTTACCTGATATCACACAAAATAAATTGCAGCACCATCATATATATCATCAAAAATCAACCACATATCACTGCAAGAATACACTATTAAATTGGTTGAGTCTGGTGATTTACCTGTTCCCACATACTCTATTATGGGATCGGGGTGTGGGAGCCCTGGGGATTGGGAATTCAACCTGTTGGGAGAAAAATACACATAATAATTTATTGGTCTGTTATAAACATACAACCTTAGTTCAACTCCCAGCAAGAACAACTTATTGACCTTCTTGGTCAGTTATAGTCAACCTAAGCCACCCTTAGCCTTTAGCCCTAAGCCCTAAGCCCTTTTGGAAGCTTGTAATGAAGCATTTGCAGTTGGATTATTTCAAAGATTTCATATCCATTTTCAATAGATAAGTTCTTTTTTTCTTTATCTCCTTCCTTTGTAATATTTATATTTATTACTTATGTTTTTGCTAAGTTTATGCTTAATATATGTGTGAGTAATTACTTTAGGGGCTTGGTTAGGGTTGTATTATCTATTTAGATGTTTTAGTTGTGTTTATTGCATAAAGGATATATAGAAATGCATAACTTATGGTTCGTTGAGATTATGAAGGAATTGTGATAGATTATTGTTAATGTTTGATTGGCCACCTTCATTAGCATGTGTTTGGAAGATTGTTGGTCACAATGAGAATTTGGTCAAAATTCCAAGTCACATAAACTCAATTTCTTCCTATGAAAATAAAGAAAATTGAAGATTTTTTTTTAATGTTTTATGTGCTTGAAAGACTTAAAATTGATATGCCATGAGAGTGGGGCAATTCCTAATGCTTAAAGGGTTGTCAATTAATAGTATATTCTTGCAGTGGTATGTGGTTGATTTTTGCTGATAGATGGTGCTGCAATTTAATTAATTATTTTGTGTGATATAGGGTAAAGAGCTCATCAAGAAAGGTATGGTTGAGACAGGCATGATGATTGATATGTATAGGTGTAGCAATGTATGCTTAGGTTGCTGGTTATAGCTGTGTAAATTATTTTGTGTATGTTACGTTAAGGAAGAAGATAATATATATCCACAATATATATATATGCCAAATAAATTCAACAGATATATAGATCAGATTACTTAAATTTCCATATTTCCATCTTTAAAATATATTCCATCCTAAAAACACACATTCAATTCCAATAATTAATACATTGTAAAAAGTTAACATAACCACGCACTATCTAGTAGTGCTCGTACTTGACGGCGGTGCAATAGCCGACACAGATAGCGGTTACTCCAAATTTCTTCATACGGAGACATGATCCAGATTGTCTGTTTCTGGTAGATGAAATAGCTGGCCGTTGGGTGATCGTAAAACATCATCAGAAACAATAACAATCGGGTTGTCCAGAGAGCAAGACCACCCTATGAAGCCTATGAATGAAAGCAGGAGGATTAAAACGGCGATGCCCATCACCTGCTGGTCCGACGTGGCGGCCTTTGACTGCCACATCCCACATAGCAACACCGGGATTGAAAACAGCAATGTGGTTGTCATCATAGCTCGGAACACACGGCTGCTCATCGCCCTTTTGCTTTAGGAAGTCTCAATTTAAAATTTGCACGTCTGATTTGAGTAAAACCACAGAAAATAGATTACAACGTCTTGAATATATATATATATATATATATATATATATATATATATATATAGGAATTTAGCGAAAGTAAAGTTGAGTAGGATGAACAAAATTTGAGAGATTCACTAAATATAGAATGATTACATAGGGTTGCTTACAAATTTAATAAAGGTTTTTTTTTATTGAATTTGTACCCTAAATTTAAGGGTTACTTATACTCTTATCTGATGGACTAGTAAATGAGGTAAATAGCTGAATGTGTCTCAATTTGTCTATTGCGTTTGACCACTGTTATGTCCAACAAGGTTAAATTTATACTTCTTTTTATGTAAGATATTTTAAGTAATAAAATTATAAATGTTATTGTATTTATGCAATTTTTTTTAGACATTTCAATAATGGTAAGAATGACAAATTTAGAGATTGTAAGTATTTAACTTGATAAATAAATTTCCAAACTAAGATTTAATGGTTTAAATTTAGTACTGGATATGTAACGTTGGTTTTAACTACATTGTAAAATTAGTTTAGTATTTCATAAGTTTGAAGAAAAAGTAGGTGGAGTACCTGACAAGTGCGCGCATGCACCATTAACACGCCATGGGTGGTGGGGAACAACGATCCTCCACTATTATTTATTAAAAAATAATAAATATGGCTCAACTTTTAATTATTTTTACCGTTAAAGCTATGATTATTTTTTAAAGTTTTTATTTTAAAACAACTACCATAAGATACTTAAATTTTTTTGTTTAGTATTTATTTTTGAAATTCTATTTTGCTATTCAAAAAATATATTATTTATTTATTTAAGTTTATTTTGATTTAAAATCAAAATCTTTAAATTATAATTATAAAATAGAAATTAAAATTATTGTGGAGTGAATAGAGTAATAGATTATGTGAAGAAATTAAATGACGCCTGTGGGCCCAAAAAATGAGAGAATGGTTTTTTGAGAAAATAAAAGAAGAAATTAAATGATGATATAGAAGATTTAGGACCACAGTACAACCAATCGTTTAGTATTTAATTTTTATTTTTTTTTAGAGATAGAGAGGGGGAGAATCCAAAACAATTATGATCTTGAGCCACCTTATCCGGGTTGACTAATATTTAATTTTTAAATGGATGAATCTAGACATTTTTAATTTTGGTGTTCAATTAGCCTATGGGGTTGACTAATATTGCTCTATGTTATTATAATATATTGGGGAATATTATCATAATTTTACTTTTTAAAAAAAAAACTCTTTTATTTATTTCAATGATTAAAACTCTTTTTCTAGTTAAAGATTATTCAAACTAAGGTTCAATTGCAATACTGAGTTCTAATTGTTATTAATTTCACCCATGAATTGTATGTATCTATCAATGTATTGTGGTCTGATTCCATCATTATTTGGGTATAATTGATTAATGGCCGGTACATGACAATCCTATGCTATTTGAATTATCAATATATTTCTAGTATTTCTAAACCTGATGTGCTTTTGAGTTATGGAGAAATTGATATTATGATTTTTAATGAATCTTATGTGTGTTTGTAATTCAAGACTTGGAGTCTTTCTAGTTTCAAATGCTACCAAATGGATTGTACTATGAGATTTCTTTAATTTGATAATATTTTGGTAAGTGAAATAACTATAAAAGGTCTCATAATTTTCAATGGATTTAAGAAATATTGATGTCCGGAGGATGTTCGGATTGTTATAACCATGTTTGCATTAAAATCATTGTGCTTATTTTTTGCAATCGTGATCTTTTGAGCATATAGGTTATGTTTGGTAAGCCTAGCTAAAAGGTAGCTAAAAGCTGAAAAGTAGTTGAAAGCTGAAAAGTTATAAGTTAGAAGCTAAAATCTGAAGAGCCGCTATTATTGATTGGCAAAATTAACTTTTTGATAAGATGATAAATGTAAAAAGATTGGAAAGGACATCTTAATAAAATTTAAATAGGTTTTTTCACATATTAAAATATAAAATAATGAAACGAATATATTTTAATTAGATATAAAGTAATAACATATATTTGAAAATATATAAAGTAAAACAAAATGTTTATAGTTCATAAAATTAGTTCATACAAAAATTAATGTTCAAACACGTACACAAATGTCGAATTGAAATTATTACAACCAAACATATGAAAGTGAAAATGTCAAAAGGGTTTTAATTAGGAGGGATAGAGGATGTCATTTATTTAAAATAATAAGGATAAAGATGGGAAAAAAGTACCGTTAAGAAGCTACTAACTTATTTTTGAAACGCTATCTTACTGTTTCAAAATAAACTCTTATTTTAAGCTATTAGGTTATTTTGGGACATAACTAAATAGAGATTATAACTTATTAGTAGCTTAAAATAAGTTATACGCTCTTGCGAAACAAAGTCATATACATGCACACGTAACAATTAAAGCTTTATCAATACACATTAAACACAAGTAGATAGCATTTACATTGCACAAGAAATTAAAACCAAAAAAAAAAAAAAAAAGCTTCGTTCTCTATTGAAGATGCCAAATTTATATATGGTTGAATCCAACTTCAATCCATAGTTACAAACTTGAGAGATGACTTAGAAATGAGAAACTAACCTAATATTATCTAAAAGTATCTAAGGAAATGAAGAAAGATAAGTTCTACTTCGTTCCTAGGTCTCCCCACCAACCCCACCCCCACCCCCACCCCCACCCCCAATCAAAAATGGCAAAAAAAAATGCTTAAATATAGAATAGGACGGGGCACGAGCTTCTATACGTGTGTGCACATGCTCGTGTGTACCAATGGAAAGAACGTGCTGACACATATCCTCAAGAACAATTGTGTGCGAGGCTGTGCCTGGTCGTTCAGCGTGTGCGATGTTATAGGAAGTGGTGAACAGTCTGAGAAATGGTCGTGCACAAGACTTTTCTTGCTCCATGCTTTCTTCATGATGCTCTTTTACTTCCTAAGGCTTCTCCAATTGAGTTCTTAGCTCAAAACTATGTTAGAAGTGCTCCAAAACTCTTCAATTTCTCATTGGACTATTATTCCTAGAAATAAAATCAAAACAAACGAGTCATAATTCACACAATTTTTGAAGCAATTCGCAAATAAAATGGTTTAAACAAGGGGTGGAAATATGGACAATTATACACTTATCACGGTGTATTGCAATTCTCTTGTCTACGATGCGGTTTAGTGTATTGGCCTCCTTGTGTTTTGGTTTCGCTTGAGCGTTGGGTGTGGCATGTCTTTTTTTTTTTTTTTTGTTGTTGTTGTAAGGGTAGTAGTGTTCAGTGGTGGTGTCGAGCTGGTGTTATGGATAGAGATGATGGTGGGTGTGTTACCGTGTAGTGTGCATGTTTTTGGTCAATAGTAGGGTGGCTAGTGTGGATTGGTTTATTCTGTTGTAGGCATTAGTGTGTCAGGGGTTCGTTGGAGTTGTTGTGAGGATTGGGGGTTTGGTTGTTTGTTTTTGAGTTGCTTCAAAATTTGTACTTGTGGTTGTTTGTGTCATTATTTTTGGTCATTGTTGTGGGGTGTTTTTTTTTTTTTTTCCTCGTGGTATTATGATGCATGTAGTGCATGTGAATTGGTTATCTTGGTCCGTGCGTTGTAGAGTGGTTAGTGTGTATGTGCTTGTTCTATTGTGTGTATTGTACTGTAGAATTGGTTCAGTGTTATTGGGTGTGTGTTTTTGAGTTGCAGTCTAAAAGTGTATTTTTGTTCGGTTTACTGTTTTGGTGGTTCTGTGTTTTGTCTTTGTTTTTGTTTGTAAGCGCATGGAGCTCACTCGGGTGCACTTGACAATTGTGCTATGGATATTTTGTCTAGTGAGGGATGTACTGATCTCCAACTTGTACTGTGACGACTCAATCAAGCCTTTTGGTGGATAGCGTTTTGACACTTTGGAGTAGGGTGTTGATTTCTATATGCATTATTATGCCTCGGTTGTCAGACTTGATGTTCGTCGTAGTATGTGATTTATTACCCTTTACCCTTTTTCTTGTGCTTGTTTTTCTGAATTAATATTTCTATAATATTATTTCAGTACACCACCGTCGCAACCAGCTGAGCTCACTGTCACTGTAGTCAACAACCCGAGCTCAACGAAGAAGATGAAATAAATAGTTGAATGTGTCTCAATTTGCCTATCGTCCTTGACTTACGCCCAACAAGGTTAAATTTATACTTTTTTGTAAGATATTTTAAGTAATAAAATTATAAATGTTGTTGTATTTAAGCAATTTTTTTAGACATTATATTTCAATAACGGTAAGAAGGACAAACTTAGAGATTGTAAGTATTTGACTTGATAAATAAATTTCTAAAGTAAGATTAATGGTTTAAAGTTAGTACTAGATATGTAACGTTGGTTTTAATTACATTCTAAAATTCATGGTTGCAAAAATTGCGCCTAGGCGCTAGGTGGCGCCCGGCCGCGTCGAGGAAGGCCGAAATCGGCCTCCTCCGCGGCTGGGCACCTAGCCGGCCGACTAGGCGGCGCCTGGGCTGCCTAGGCGACCAGCCGGCTGGGAGTTTTTTTTTTTTTTTTTTAAATTATAAATCTTAAATAAACATTTAAACATGTTATAATGTATTAACTAATACTCTAATGGTCTAATAAGTAATAACTTAATAAAATAATAAGTATTATGTAATAACTAAATTAAACTAATAAGTAATGCACCAATAATTAATAAATAATAACTAATAACTTAATAAGTGTTAACTATTTAACTATTAAAGTGTAAAGACTTACAATATTAAACACTTTACAATTATTAACACTTATTCTAAAAAATAAACAATTATTAACACTTAAAATTTTTAATTTTTTTTTTTTAAATTCAAAAAAAAAAAAAAAAAAAAACTAGGCGCCTAGTGATTTTTTCAACCTTGCTAAAATTAGTTTAGTATTTTATAATTCAGGAGAAAAAGTACGTGGATCACCATTAACACGCCACGGATGGTGAAAATTAATAAGCATGGTGTGTTTGGTTGACAGGTTACTTATCAGGAATGGGTATCAAAGTCATTATTATTGTTTGGTTGACAGGTTTTTACAACACTACTATGAGTTTTGATTACCCCATTAATTGCAAAACACATTCCCTAATAAATTAAGGGTTTCATTTCCAAAACCCAATTTACTGACTGTATTATCTGTTCATAACTATTGGAGGGGTCGAACTTGATACACTCTCATTTGTACCTATTTTACTTGTGTTTTTATGTAGGTTTTATAGTTAATTGTGTGATAAAATGTTGTGTCCAATGCTTATTTCCATGTTTTCATATTTAAAATGGTATAATGCTTGGTTTAAATGTTTTTGATGTGTTTAGAAGTGCATTAGAACCATTTGTGAACAAAAGCCAATCCAAAGGAGCCAAAGAGTTGTAATTCCCGCTACCATGGCGACATCTTGGTAATCGGACCATATCTCTTCCTATGAATATCCAAATGAGATGATTCTTGAGCCATTGGAAAGAAGACTTCAAGGGCTACAACTCTTTCGAAGACATCAAAGTGTAGATTGAAAGGGAAAATGGTCAAAAGATCAAAGAGTTGTAATTTCTGCTAAATATGGCGACACCTCGGTAATTGGACCATATCTCAGCCTAGAAATATCCAAATGAGGTGATTCTTAAACCATTGGAAAAAAGACTTCAAGGGCTACAACTCTTATGAAGACATCAAAGTGTAATTCGAAAGGGAAAAGGGTCAAAATCAGGATGCAAGTCGGAACTGCGTCACAGGAATTTTCGACGCGTCGAACTCAACTTTCGACGCGTCGAAAATCCCAAAAATGAGGCAGAATAGCCTCGTTTCGGCGCTGTAAAGATTCGACGCGTCGAATGTCGCAGATCTGCGATTCTAAACTTCTAAAAATTGTCATTTTTGCCCTCCATTCTCACCCACTAAAAGCATCATTTTCTCTTCAAACCCTAAGCTTGGCTGCGGATTTTGACCAAAAAGGAGAGCAAGGAAGAAGATTTGAAGCCACAACAAGAGAGGAGAAGAGCTTGGAAGACACATTCGGGAGAATTTCTTCATCTCTTCTCTACTTTAAGCTTTGTTAAATCTTTCTTTGAATTGTTTGTTGTTGAAACTAAGATAGCCATGTTTGGCTAAGATTTCCTTTGGGATTTTTGGATTGATAAGTGTTTATGAACCTATGTGCCTAGTTCTTGAATTGCTTGAATGAAATATCTATTTGGGTTTATTACTTGTGTTGTAATTGTGGCTTAATTTCTTGATGCTTGTAGTTAAGGATCCTAATTACTTGTTTCATTGCTAAATTTGTCTATGAATTAGAGCACCCACAATTGCACTTGATTCTTGTACCTCGAGAGAGGACATGTTAATTAAGGGATTTATTGTGAATAGCTCACGAGAGTGAGTATTCCAATTGTGAATAGCCCACGAGAGTGGGTATTCCATTTATTGCTTGTTCTTGATTATATGTTGTGAATAGCTCACGAGAGTGAGTATTCCAATTACCATGTTTTGGGATTGAATTACGAGAGTAATCTTTCCCTTTTAGATTGCAATCATCCACACTTGTTGAACCCGAATGATTATTTCACTTTAGATTGGCACTAGGTGATTAAACACTTTGACACCCAAAAATCCCGCTCTTAATCTCTTGTATATAACAGTCCGTTTGCCTTGCTTCATTTATTTTATTTTCATAATTTTAGATAAATACCCATTGTTAACGTAGGAATAGCTTCTCGTGAATTAATTAGTAACTAGTGTTTAATACCCCGCTTCCCTGTGGATCGATAACCCCGGAATACTCCGGGTATTTGCTTGTACCTAAAAATGCTACGACCAGAACTTACAACCTGAGAGCAACTTGATGCCACTAGACCACAAAGTCCTTGGCACCCACAATGATACTTAATTTTCTTGTTTAGTATTTAATTTTTAAATGGATAAATCTAGACATCTTTTGGTGTTCAATTAGCCTATGGGAAGACTAATATTACTCTATGTTGTTATAATATATTGGGGAATATTATCATAATTTTACTTCTTTTTTAAAAAAAAAAAAACTATTTTTTATTTTAATGGTTAGGTTATAGACCCAATTTTCTAGTTAAGGATTATTGAAACTAAGGTTCAAATGCAACAGTGAGTTCTAATTGTTATTAATTTCAATTCACCCATGGATGGTAAGTATTTATCAATGTATTGCGATTTGACTCCATCACTATTTGAGTATAATTGATTAGTGGCCGATACATGACAATCCTATACTATTTGAATTATCAATATATTATTCTGATTGATATTTTAATCTAGTCAGTGGTACTTAGTATAAACCGGATGTACTTAATTTTGAGTTAAGGAGAAATTGGTAATATGATTTTTAATAAATCGGTTGTGTGTTTGTAATTCATGACTTGAGTCTTTCTAGTTTCAAATGTTACCAAATCGATTATACTATAAGGTTTCTTTGATAACATTTTAGTATGTGAAATAACTATAAAGGGTCTCATAGTTAGTTATGGTTGAATCTAACTCCAATCCATAGTTACAAACTTGAGAGATGACTTAGAAATGAGAAACCAGCCTAATATTATCTAAAAGTATCTAAAGAAATGAAAAAAGATGAGTTCTATTTCGTTCCTAGGTTCCCCTCTTCGGGTAAAAAATGGCCTAAAAAATACTTAAATATAGAATAAGGACACAGGCACGAGCTACTGTATGGGCGTGGACATGTCCATGTGTACCAATGGAAAGAACATGCTGACACACAACCTCAAGAACAATTGTGCGCGAGGTCGTACCTAGTAATAGTTGAGTGTGCTCCCGAATGCGAGCTTATAGGCAAGTGGTGTACGGTCTGGGAATGGTCGTGCACAAGACGGTTCATGCTACATGCTTTCTCCATGATTCTCGATCTTTTGCTTCCTAAGACAGTAAGACTTCTCCACAATTGCTCCAAAACTCTTCAATTATATTTCTCAGTTCGTAGAAATAAAATAAAAACAAATGAGCCATAATTCACACAAATTTTTGAAGCATGAGAATAAGAAAAGATTAAATGGCGACAAACAGAAAATGAAAGAAAATGGAGAGGACGGTACGGTGGGCGGAATGTTTGTGTTTGAGTATAATTCAAACAAATTCAATAAATATATAGATTACTTAAATTTCCAGATTTCTTTAAAATATATTCCTAAAAACGTAACACACATTCCCATGATACATCATAAAAAGTGAAACCTAACCATGCACTCACCATCCAGTAGCGCCGGAGAGATACCCACGGCCATGAAACCAATGTAAAAGATTGGCATTGATTGCACATGTTCTCACTTGGCATGCACGCACGCGCTGTGCACTGACAATATATATAATTAAGAGAAATTTTTGCAAAATTGTAGCCAAGTAGTGGAGATGGAAGAAGACAGTACCGTACCCAAGGCGATGTAAACGGGCCGGGATTGTAAACAACGTCTCTGTCATCATAGCTCCAAACACCCTGTTGGCTGCTGCTCATCTCCGTTTTGCTTTATGAAGCTAAGCCTCGATTTAATTTGCACGTATATATACGAATTTGACCGAAAGTAAAGTTGAATTAGATGGAAACAAAATTTTAGAAATTCACTAAATTTAGACTGATGACATATTGGCACACAAATTTAATAAAGTTTGTTATATTTTTATTGAATTTGTACCTTAAAAATTTAAGCGTTGTTTACCTCCGATAGACTAGTAAATAAGGTAAATAGTTTAATGCGTCTCAATTTGCCTATCGTCCTTGAATATAATACTGTTATGGCCAACAAAGTTAAATTTATATGTTTTTATGTAAGATATTTGAAGTAATAAAATTATAAATGTTGTACTTATGCAATTTGTTTTTAGACATTTCAATAACGGCTGGAAGCTCAAATTTAGAGATTGTGAGTATTTGACTTGATAAATAAATTTCCAAATTAAAATTTAATGGTTTAAATTTAGTATTAGATATGTAACTTTGATTTTAATTGCATTCTAAAATTAGTTTAATAATTTTATAAATTCGGAAAAAAAGGTAGATGGAGCACATGACAAGTGCATGCATGCACTATTGACACGCCATAAGTGGTGGGAAACCATCCGGGCGGGTTTTGGGAGCTATGATTACAACAACATTGTACTGTTGTTTATGATAAGTGCAAAAGATGCCATCTTTATAAGGTCGTTTTAGGATCATCTTGTGCACAATTGAAAGCTTTTGTGTTTGATTTGCCCCTTTATTGCGTTAGAATGCTTGTTATTGTCATTGGACCCCGTTCCACGCTTGGCTAATTGTTTTGTAGGTAAAAGATGTGCAAAAAGGGAAGAAAATGACAATATTTCAGAGAAGTGAAGAACGAACCAAAGTTGGAGCAAAAATAGGCCATGGACGCGCAGTGGACGCGCGTCCATGCCTGCGTCCAACTTTTCGCTCTCTGATTCTGGCACAGCAGAACAGAAGTCTGCTATGGACGCGCAGTGGACGCGCGCGTCCATGCCGGCGTCCACCAAATTGCTCTCTGAAGTTGAAGTCAAGACGCAAGATGCACTGTGGGCGCACCCATGGACGCGCGTCCACCCGTGTGTCCATCGCGGAAAGTTTAGCGATTGGGCGAGGTTTAAAAGGGGACGGAATTGAGCCATTTTGCAGGGGATCCATCACACTTCAGTTTTATATCACTTTAGAATATTTCTCTCTCTAGGATTAGCCTAGAGAGATCTCTCCCAATTCACTCCACATTGCAATTCTTAGGTTTAGATTAGAATTAGAGAAGAATTCCATTGTTGCAAGATTGAGATCAACATTCAAGTTCAAGTTCAAAGTTCAATTGCAAGTTAAGTCTTCATTTTAATTTCTTGTCATTACTTTTGTCTTTTGCTTTTTCAATTCCAATTATGATTAGATAGATCTTTGTGGATTTGGATTGAGCAATTTCGTATGGATATTCTTGAGCTTTGAATTGATCAATTAGGTTTTGCAATTGCTTTGATTATGAGTTTGATTGTGTGAGTGGTGATCCACTTTGACTCTTGTGTAGGGGTGATCAACCTATATGAGAGGTGTTTGCAGAAGGAGTCTCACCTACGAGAGTAGGGATACTCCTTAGCCTAGCCTAGCACGTTTCCTTCTCACCTTTGAGAAAAGGGGGATTGGAAGGCAAATAGCACACCATGTGTTCGATAATTTGCCTCACCTAGGCCAATGACCACGAGAGTGGCGTTGGCATAGTTGTCTTGCCTCATTTTCATTATCTAAGTGTTGCTAGCCTAATATCTTAGGAAATCAAGGATACCTATATGAGCTGCAAGATCCAAATCCTCCTTTCCAATTAATTGTTTCTAACGTTTGTTCCTTGTTTTCATTATTTTTCATGCACATCTCTTACTATGCTTGGGTTAGCTTTCAAACACTAAACACTCTTGTGCTTAATCCCCTTACCGCTCGAATTCCCTCCTTGCTATCCTTTGAGAACGATACTCGGGAACTTCTTCCCGTTTTAACACCTACTTCTTTCCATCCACCGCGAAAACTACATCCATCAGTTTACAATTCCGATGTTGGTGTGTGGGATATGGCCGTCCACAACGATACTTAATTTTTAAATTATACGAAGTAATTATAAAATAGAAATTAAAATTATTGTGGAGTGAATAAAGTAATAGATTATGTGAAGAAATTAAATGGCCTCCGTGGGGCCACAAAATGAGAGAAGGATTTCGGAGAAAATAAAGGAAGAAATTAAATGGTGATGTAGAAGACTTAGGTCACACAACGCAACATACTTAATTTTCTTGTTTAGTATTTAATTTTTAAATGGATGAATTTAGACATCTGTTGGTGTTCAATTAGCCTATAATAGGTGTAGGCATGCACCATTGGCACGCCATGGATGGTGGGAAACAACCACCATCATTTATGTAAATAATAATAATAATAATTTTTGTAATTAATTTTTTAATTTTTATTTTGAAAGCAATTACCTTAATAGTAAATAATTTTTTTTTAATGAGTATTTAACTTGATTGTGTTCTCACTTGGCATGCACGCACGCAGAATTAAGAGAAGTTTTCGCAGAATTCCATCCAGCCGCGGAGTAGAGATGGAAGGGGAGAAGGAAGAAGACAGTACCCGATGTAAACTATGCCCACCTACCTTCAATTATAATGTTCTTCCATTTTTTGTTCATTTCGGCCTTGCAAGACTCGCAGTTGTAGCAAAAAAAGTTTTGGTAGTTAATCCAAATTTCTTCATACGGAGACATGATCTAGATTGTCTGTTTCTGGTAGATGAAGTAGCCGCCGCTGGGTGACCGTAAAACGTCATCATAGCTCCGAACACCCTGTTGCTCATCGCCGTTTTGCTTTAGGTTGGAATGGAAGTCGAGATTTAATTTGCACGTCTAATCAATCCGAGTAAAAACACAGAAAAGATCGAGATTAGAGCTTCATCTTGAATTTATATATAGGAATTTGACGAAGAAGTTGAGTAGGATGAATGAACAAAATTTGAGAGATTCACTAAATTTATACAGTAATGATTTTATATATATATATATAATATATTGCCGCATGCACCACCACCGCCCCACCGAGATGAGAAGCATACATTGTGTTCTCACGTTGCTTGCACGCACGCACTACGCACACAGTTAAGAGAATTTTAAGTTGTGTTTAGTTTATGGGTTTCTTTTTATTTTTATTCATGATAATTGTGGAGCGTTTTTAGTAATGAAATTATAAGTGTTGTTGTATTTATGCAAAAGAATAATTTTTAGACATTGTTTGCATAATTTTTAGACATTTCAATAACGGTAAGAAGGACAAATTTAGGGATTAAGAGTAATTGTAATTAATTTTCAAATAAGATTTAATGGTTTATATTTTTTTGGATCAAGAGGGAAGTATTGAACAAAAGTTTTATTGGCTCTTCTCAATAACTCTTCTACTCCCACATGGGATGTCTTTTTTTTTTTTTAGAACATCCCTTCTATCTTTGTTAAGCAAGTGTTTTAATCACGAAAGGTGACCCAACATAACATCGATTTTAATTAAATTTCAAAATTATTTTCAACTAATTTCTTATTAGATGAAAAATTTCATAAATGTTTTTTTCTTAGATTTTTCTTTTTCTCGTATATTTTCATATACAAATTAAATAAATTTAATATTGAAATGACATTTTTCAAATCTTTATTGTATATTTGTGATGTGACAACTTGCCAGGCCACAATATAAAGTGACTATTTGTGAGTGACAATTATAGAAATGCTTTTATATTTTTTTCCCCTTTTTCTTTCGATACTTAAGAGAACACTTACCTTAGGGTTATCCAAGACATGGATGCTTACTGTAGCGCCCGTACAACTTTCCTACGAGATCCTTGGTTTGCTATATCGTTCTAGAGTTTTCTTGCATTTGTACATAACATTTCATAGTTTGTAAAATGTTCTAGAGAATGTACATAGCCACGGGAGGCTATAGAGAATTTTGGAGTATTGTAGAGAATAAATCTTAGCGGTTGGAATGTAGGATTAAGTAGATCCCACCATCCATTGAGGGGTCTCATTTGTAAATAATAATAATAATAATAATAATAATAATTTTTGTAATTAATTTTTAAATTTTTATTTTGAAAGAAATTATCTTAATAGTAATAATTTTTTTTTTGTTTAATTAGTATTTAAGTTGATTGTATTCTCACTTGGCATGCACGCACGAGCTACGCACGCAGAATTAAGAGAAATTTTTGCATAATTCCATCCAGCCGAGTAGTATAGATGGAAGCTAAGGGGAGAAGGAAGAAGACAGTACCCGACGCGATGAAGCCGATGTAAACTATGCCCACCTAGATAGCTTCCTCCATTTTATGTTCGTGTCGGCCTTGCAAGACTCGCAGTTAGTTGTAGCAAAAAAAGCTTGGATGATTAATCCAAATTTCTCCATACGGAGACATGATCCAGGTTGTCTGGTAGATGAAATAGCCGCCGCTAGGTGACCGTAAAACGTCATTAGAAACGATAACAATTAATCGGCTTGTCCAGGGAGCACCACCACCCTATGAAGCCTATGAATGAAACCACGAGGATTAAAACAACGATGCCCATCATCTGCTTGTCCGACGGGGTGGCATTTGACTGCCATATCCCACATAGCAACACCGGGATTGAAAACAACAATGTCTCTGTCATCATAGCTCCGAACACCCTGCTGCTCATCGCCCTTTTGCTTTAGGCTGGAATTGAAGTCGAGATTTAATTTGCTCGTCTGATCGATCCGAGTAAAAATACAGAAAAGATCGAAATTAGAGTTGAGTGTCTTGAATTTATATATAGGAATTGAATTTGACGATAGCAAAGTTGAGTAGATGGATGAACAAAATTTGAGAGATTCACTAAATTTATACGGTAGTGATTCTATATATATATAATATATTGCCGCATGCACTACACTCGCCCTCCCCGGCCCGCCCATGTCTCCCACGATCTAACTTGGTTGCATTGTGTTCTCACGTCGCTCGCACGCACTATGCACACACAGTTGACAGAAATTTAAGTTGTGTTTAGTTTAGTGGTTTCTTTTTATTTTCAGTCATGATAATTGTAGGTTGTTGTACTTATGCAAAAGAATAATATTTTTTAGACATTTCAATAACGGTAAGAAAGGACAAATTTAGGGATTGAGAATTATTGTTTTTATAAATTAATTTTCAAATTAAGATTTAATGGTTTAAATTTTTTTGGATCAAAAGGAGGGAAGTATTGAACTAAAATTTTATTGGCTCTTCTCAATAACTCTTCTTCCACTTGGGATGTCCATTGACTCCATTCTATCTTTGTCAAGCAGTGCTTTAATCTCAAAAGGTGGCCTAACATAACATTGATTTTTAATTAAAAACCAAAATTATTTTCAACTAAATTCTTATTAAATGAAAATGCTCATAAATGTTTTTTCCTTAGATTTTTCTTTTCCTCATAGATTTTCATACAAATTAAATAAATTTGTTATTGAAAAGACAATTTTCAAATCTTTATTACAAATTTGTGATGTGACAATTTGCCACAATAATCAGTTGTTAAGAGTAAGCAAAGACCATTTGATGCAATGATGCCTAGCTGAGTAGCAGTAAAATATACTTTTCTATGTATGTGTTTAATGTGACAACTTTAATTTCTACAAAATATACTCCGTATTTCCGGTATAGCAACGACAATGTACAATTGTGGGCCATAACATTTTCTTTTAATACTCATATTTGAATATAATTTTTTTTTTTGAAAATCATATTTGAATATAATTAATATTGGTCGCAACAAAACGTTTGACTACTGCTAAATCACATTCTATTGATAAATAATACTCCGTCATAACTCATAATCTTTATCTTTATATTGTCGATTAAACTGACCACTAATCATCAATATATTCTTACATGAAACTATGCAGCCCATAGTGGCGCATTAATTCTTGAACAAGTTATCATACAATTTCAAAAAACATGTCTAAACCCTACACTATAATGGTAAAAATTGTCTGAGCAACATTCATTACTCGTTAACACATTCAATTAAAAAAAAATACAAAAAAATAAAATAAAATTTCAGACTCATCCTCCTTCTCTGTGTAGCCTTGAGCAAGTTGTCATTAAAAAAGTTAGAAGCCAGTCAATATAATTCTATGAATTCAAGGTTTTTTGGAAAAGTTGAGAATGTTGTCATAATGCCCTAAAGGTGTCTTTGCAACTCTTTCATCTTCCTTCATTCACTTACCTGTACTGTGCCACCATTGAAGATGAATATATGGAGTTCAGGTCTACCAAAAGAATCCGCGTTGACTCCATTCAACTGGAAGTATAATTCGGGAAAAGCTGCAACAATGTATCTAGAGTTTCAGCTGCGAATTTCCTTGCGAACAAGTAACATGGCCGTTCATTTCCATTCCATAAACACGGCCTAATTTGAACTTCTTCCTGCAATTTACGAGAAGAAGTTCAACCATGTACCACGCAATCCAACTGCAATAACTAACAGATTCGATTCTGTAAAGAGAAAGCATACCTTTGCTTCACTTGTAATATGCACGCTCTCAGTAATAGACTGCACAAACACAGAAAAGGGTGATAAGAAAATAGACTGGCCGCAGTGTTAGAAAGTAGGGGAGAGAAATCCTTACTGCGATGCTTCTGAGGAGTTCATAACTAACATCACGACGCTTGTAAGATTTTGGATGCCACTTCTTCTCAGACCAATCAACATGGGTAACCGACCAATTTGCAATTCCAGCTGGATCAAACATCTAGAGTGTTGAACAGATAAAGATGGTTTATGGTCAAATGGAGAAAACAGAACAAATGGAGAAAAAACAATAATAATCATTAAACACTCACGTTAAAAAAGGTTGGCAAATAGTGTTCATCGGAATAGCAGTACCCGTCTTCCTTGCTTGGCTGTCGAGTCATATAAATGGTGTCAGTGACTCCAAATGTATGTGAGAGTTTTAAATCTATTCTCGGAGAGAAAACTACCTTGCAAAAATCATGGAACTTTGAATAATAAAGATAATCAGCTAAAACTATAACAGCATGCTGTCGCTTCATTGTGAACCACTGCACGCATTCAAATGATATGATAAGCCGTTAAAATAAATCACATGAAGAGATTCGAAACTCGAGTAAGCATGTAGCAGCAGTCAAAGAATCTATCCAAGCAAAAGACTAAACACTTCCTCCACACATTAAAATCTAGATTCTAATTACAAAATAAAATACACTATTTAAAAGAAATTTCATGGCTTTAAAAGCATCCTAATTTTTCCCTTCCAGAAATTGCTTTGAAACTCATTCATGGGGGCCAAATGTTGAAATGAGAAAACCTAGACTATATGCTTTCTTCCTCGTATTATTTCCAGCCAGACAGGATAGAACTAAAGAACAGAGTGAAAGAAGAACCTGTGCACCCTTTTGAAAGTCTTTCTTTTCAATTACAGGTCGCATATGCTCAGAAAACCTGCCATGTCCATGCACACCAGGATCTGAAAAGCTGGGAAGAAAAGAAAGGGACGCACTACTAAGTAAGATGAGAAAGAAACTCTTACATGAATATTATCTTAATGAATAGTACTATTAACAGCTTAAACCGTTTTACAGTGACAAAGTGATAGATTAGCATCATCAGGAACTTACTTGTCTACAAAACTGACATTTGTGTACATCAGATAGTTGTAAATGTAATCAAAATCACGCAATGGTATACAACTGCAATTCAAAAAAGTAAGATATCAAGAAATGTGTCATTTTTCAGGTCCTATTGATTCAGACATGTGAACAGTATGGCATCATTGGTCACCTTTCAGAAAGTAGAACAAAGTGCAGATTGTCGGGATCTTTGAGTGCATTAGCCAAAAGCCGTCTCTCAGCATCAACCATTGTAATTTTCCCCCAGGCTACCTGCAAAAAAATCCTTAGAAGTTGAGGACCTAAAAAGCAGTAACGTGATTTCAGAATAGTTATGCACGGCAAGGTTACAGGTAGGCTTGCACCAAGCCCAAACTTCATCTGTCACAACTACATTTCGCTTGACCAAATCCACATTTACCATACATTAGCCCACCCAATCATCTATATTTCACATTAGACCCCATCGGGAATCCACCCCACTGGCCCATTCCCTCCATTGACTCATACCATCGTTAATCCTACCCCACATACACCTTAGTTCTTACCCAAGCTAGACTAGTCGGTAATCGCCAAGCATACACCAACCTCCATATACAAATTCCACACACCTTACCCAACCTTTCATCTAATCTCATCATTGCCAGATTATATCACTTGTTACTTTGTAGTCAAATTATAAAACAAAATATGTTTATATATTCTTTTTTAAGAAGACCTTTCCAAAACAAATATATAAGAAAATCAAAATCATTACCAAATTGCCCCTAAGCTTATAAATAGAAAATAAAGAAACATCACTGGAAAATAAATAGAAGAAACGTTGAGCTCAATCAATTGATGCAAATAAATTTTATTGCAAAAGAGCATAGTAATTCCAAGCTAAACAGTGGGACTGAGAAATTTTCCCAGATGGCATGCAAAACACTAAATAGGCTTTTGGGTAGAAGTACAAACCGCATAACTACGGATCTCCCGATCAACAAAGTATCGGCTAAGACGCACGGGTCTGTCCTTGGACGCATGAATATAGATGGAGAATTTACCTTCATGGCCCTGCTAACATAAATTTAAATAAATAAGCAGATAGGGGAAGGAGAGAGAGTGAGGGGGAAGTCAATATGCAACTACGCAAACAAAGTGCTGTGAGAACATGTTTGAGTTTTTCAAAATATGAATATCCATTCATAATTATCCAGGGTTAACAATATATGCATGACAACTTGAGTTCATATGAATGAAAACAATATATGATCCAGCAACAGTATTTCATTCACTTAGAAAGTAGGTTCATTACCACAAAATAGGCCTTATAGGTAAGTATTTAATTTTCATTCACTTAGTTTTAGTCACTAAAATTTGTTGATATAGATGGAGACATCCATGAGTGTTGTAAACATAAGTGTTTTGCTATTGATACAGATCAATTGTCAATGTTTACACCAGCAAATAATTTGGTGAATTTGAGATCTTTTAACAACACAAAAAGACACACATAAAGGAACATAACTGCACTTCAAAAGAACACTAAAACAAAAAATAAGAGGGAGGAGAAGATTCAATGAGCTAG
The DNA here is from genome assembly GCF_003576645.1 of Ipomoea triloba. Classification (NCBI taxonomy): domain Eukaryota; kingdom Viridiplantae; phylum Streptophyta; class Magnoliopsida; order Solanales; family Convolvulaceae; genus Ipomoea; species Ipomoea triloba. Next base: position 266,808 of record NC_044928.1, read on the forward strand.
ATTTTACAACATAAATAGAAGACAAACCTGAAAGAATCTATCCCATAGCTTCTCAAATGGTAAAGCACCAGGCGTCAAAAATAGAAATGCAATTTTTGGGCTTTTTGGTACAACTGCTGGTGTATTCATCAGAACATCTCTAACTACAACACGAGATGCTATCTCTTGATCTGTTAATTCTCTAAGAGGAGCAGGGCTCCGCCAATCAAAATGTTTGTTGCAACCACGAGAGGAGAATAAAGAACAAACAGCAGAGTTCTTAGAAGGGAATACATATGCACAAATCACGAAAAAGCTAACCAATGAAACCAAAATGATGATCCACGTTGGTTTCTTTAATTGAGAGCGCTGACGAGATCCATGAAATATTGGCATATCTTTCATGCCTAAACGCCACGCCTGCTTTATCTTCATGTAGGATTGAAGCATTATAAAAACCCAAGGATGGCCTCTGGAAAATGCAAAAGCTTTCTTTGCCAATAACAAGGTACAAACACTGAATTAATTTGTAGAGAGAATCTCAAAGCTGCAAAAGCATACCAAAAAAAAGTGGTAAGTAATTGCCTTTTCTCAAGGATGTGCTAAACTCAAATGTGACTGTAATCTACACTACTCAAATGTGACTGCCTTAAGTACAACAACAACAACAATTTCTCAAACCAGGGAAAGGATGTAGGTCCATTTGTTGCGTCTACACATTAGACAACAAAGTACATTATATATAGTTATATACAATATATCATTACATCAACAAATTGAAAGCTATTACTAAAATTGAAGCGAAATCAGAAGTTTGAAGTTTAAGTGCAAATCAGATTCAAATAGTTCCCATTTGCAACAAATTTAAACAGATTTGAATTCCACAACCCTTAACCCCAAACTCTCAAAATTCAATAGGCATGAAAAAGGAGAGGAACTTTCAAGTTACATGGTAATCTTAACCTCCAAATCAACAAAAGAACAGATTCTAGGAGACAGTAAAAGAATGCCAAGAGGAGAAGATACAAAGAGGGACAAAACACATTGAAATGAAATCAATATTTCAAATTCAAAGGTGTGCACATATCAGATTCAGTTTATTACCCTTCCCAGTGAATCCAAATAGAATTGTATCCCAAAAGAACTCCCCAAAATAATAGACATGAAAAAAAAAATGAAACAGACAAATATAAATCCGAAAGTTGAGGGAATGTGGAAATCTCCGAACCTCTGGAGAACAAATTGCGGTAAAGAGTTGTAGGAAACCAAAATGCAAAAATCAAAGGGATAAGAAATAAAATCATTCAGGGAAAATTGAAACTCCAAAACAGCTTCAATCAAACACAGGCGAAAATTCATTACCCTCCCATCAGAATCACACTCCCCATATATACGCATAAAATCATCACATAAGCATTGCTTCGACTCGTATCACAAAATCAACACAAATCAGAGCAAAAAAAACATCGGAATTCCTTCAAAGATCACATTTTTAGCCACATGAACAGAAAGAAACAAACCCAAATAAGAAAAAACAGGACGGCATACCTGATTTCACCTCCAAGAAGATATCCAAACAACACTCGATCAGAAAGACATTTGTGTATATACAGGTACATACTTATACCTATTTGCATGTATGTACGCATACGTATCGGTGCATATAAAAAAAAAAAAAAACAAATGAATCTACCCCAGATGAGATAAAGCTCTTTTGGAAACCAAACCAAACAGAAAAACAGAGGGAAAGGTTAGAGAGAGCGGGCAATTGCTGGCAATCTGATTTTATTTTTTATTTTTTTATTATTTGTAAATTGAATATATACTCCGTACTATGTATGTGACTACGACATTAATTAATTTTATTTTTCCTATTTAATCTCGTCTGGTATTTAAATAACTTGCTTCCAAATATCGACACTATCAGCGGATCTCTCTATCCCTCTCTCCCCTCCTTCTTTTGCTTAATTCATCTTTATAAAATATAATTTTTTTCATTTAGCAATTAAAAAATAATTAAATTCTAAAAGTTATATAACTAAATATTCGTTGAGTCTCATTTTATTTGTTTAATTCAATTAACAAAACTTAATTGAAATTATTTTAAAAATTATATTAAGTATAGTATTAATATATAATTTATATATAGAAATTACATTTAAAAAGTAATAGTAAATATAAAAAATTAAATTTAAAAAAATAAGTAAATAAAAAAATTAAGTGACCAATAAATAATAAATAAGACATAAACTATGACAGAATGTTAGATTGAGTACTAAAATTTTATTATTATTATTATTAAATCTATTATACTAAAAATATAAGAAGATGATGAAAAATTTCCATTAAATTAATTAGCAACGCCTAACTCAATTAAGTTTATATATGATACGGAGTATACAGGAAATTTTATTTTTCTACATTTATCACTTACAAACTTGTTTCAAGATATGACAAATTTTAATTGGTTTTTTTTTTTCCTTATTTCATATCTTAACCAATTAAAACTTGTAACATCAAGAAGTGACAAATTTTGTAAATAATACTCGTATAAATGTATGAGCACTAAGTATAGTCCTTATAGGCCGCTTTGAACATCACATGCTTGGGCTTATATTGGACATGATATTGGGTCACTCCTTTGGGTCTATACATTTTAATTAGATCTCTTGTAGAGTTGTGGACTCCTTGCCTCGATGTTCTCTTTGACAACCATTATGGTCCACACAGCTATACGGATCATATGTACATTCAGTTATTTTAGTATAAAAATAATATATTTTTAGTATATTAAAAATTACATTGTATTCAAGGGATGTACATTATTTGTATACTGAATGTACATTATATTTTTGTATACTGAATGTACATTATATCAATATAATGTACATTCAGTATACAAATAATGTACATTTAGTATATTAAAAATATACTTTTTGTTATGATCTACACAGTACTATGTGGACCATAGTCCACACAATAATTTACCGCTTTTTGAGGTCTTTGCAATAATAATAATGATAAATAATAAATAATAATAACAATAACAATAACAACAAGGGAAAGAAAATAGTTAATTAAGAATAATAAATAGTTAATGGAAAGAAAATAGTTAAGAATAATAAATAGTTAACAGAATATTCTGTTACTAAAATTTATACTAACAGAATTATGCCAACTATTAGGATGATGTTCGAATCTAAGACCTTTCGACTCTGTAAGTTTATACTAATGAAATATTCTGTTACTAGTTTTACATGCGCATTGCGCCAATGAGCTAATGTCTAATGTTTATATTTAAATAAGTATATCAATGCAAGATTATATAGGATAAATTCATGACAATGACCTTGTGGTCTAGTGGCATCCGGTTGCACCCCTATGTGGAAGGGGGTGGGTTTGAGCCTCATCGATAGTATAAATGAATACTATGTTTTTGTTTAACTTTCTCTAAGTCTTTTTAATTCTCTTTTGAGTAGCATTGTCATTGTCTTCATCTTCACTATTTGTTCTCTTCTTTTTTTGTTGATAGTGTGCCATTTGCAATTGGATTACTGGTGTAGCATAGATGACAGTGCCATGCAATGAGATTATGGTGTAAGAAGCTATGGATTTGCCTTGTTGTGTATATGAATGTGACTTTAGTTGTACTATATATGAACTCTTGATCTTGCAAAAGCATGTTGATATTTTGCAGTTGTAATTTCCCCCTGCATGTTTCATGTGGAAGTATTCAATAAAATATTACTATTTATTATATTTGTAGAAGGTTCATACATGAGTAGTACCTCTTATTTTATTTTCATAACTTGCTTACTTGATAGTACAATAATAGCTCTGCAGGTAGTCCGAATACTAATGACACAACGTGTCTACTTTCAACAACAATTTCTACATCCATTTTGTATATGTTCATTTTCAAGTTCATAATTTTGAAATTAGTATGAATGAGTGTATTAATTGATTTTTTATGTGTATGTTTTTAAAATTTTATTTTTTATATTATTGAATTGATACTAATCTTGAAGTCAAATTGTTTGTCATCAATTTGTGCATAAACATTTTTAAAGCGGTGGCTACATTTTATATACCAAATGTTTTTTGTTATTAAGGTTGATACTAATTTTACATTAATCTAAACAGGTTTAGTCTAGAAGATGAAATGAATTTATATTAGTTCTAATATATTTAATTTAATGAATGCACAATAATTATTTTACATACAAGATCAATAAATGCAGCAATGATGGCTATTTTAAAATTTCTTCATTTTTAAATTTGCCAAATTGATTACATCATTGTTGTAATCTCGACATCTTTTTAATATGTCAAGTGTGTCACGATGTTTTATTGCCCTACATTGAAATTTTTAATAATGAGTTTTAAATGTAATTATGTAAGATAATGATAAAAATAACATTTACATATTAGATGTATATAAACAGTAAATTGTAAAAGATCATAAAGAAATTGCAGAGAAAAGTATGAGAGGGATAAAAGCAAGGAAGTATGGGAGTGATCTCTTATTCCATCCATCTTATACAAGTGTGTGTATGATCGCGTTCAGGTGCGGACGACCTGCCCAGGAAAGAACTGAGAATGCATGTCCTCCGCGTCACGTGTCCAGATGTAGTTGCACTTCACGTTATAACTGTTGAGCATAATATAAATACAAATGTGCAGTAGTTGAGATGGAACACATGCGCACATGCAGCTTGTAAGTGACTAGGTGCATCACCTAGGTGCATGAATGTTAACAAGGTAAATGTGAAAATAGGTGCACTTGTAAGTGAAACTATGTGTACTAATAACACAATTACTTGCACCAAAGTTCGAGTTATTTACGAAAATGCCACCGCGTCGTTTTTTTAAAATTACATCTGATTCGTTGATCTGGACACGTAGACGGCTGCAAAGCGTTCTCATTTCCTTCCTAGGCGATAGTACGCACCTGAGCGCGATATATATATATATATATATATATATATATATATATATATATAATATATATATATATATATATATATATATATATATATATATATATATATATATGTATATATCAAATGCGGATGGTGTGCCTAGGTGCGAAGGTGCGGTGAGATGAGAGCCAATGATATTGCCTAAATCAACGTCCAGGATTAATAATGATTAAAAAACGCGGTGACAATTTGGTCTTTTTGTGTTTATGTCTAATTTAAGGTGCGTGGTTTTCTTTCCTAAGGTGCGTGATTTTTGTGCTTAAGGTGCATGATTTTTGTGCTATGTGCTTAAGGTGTGTCAATTGTTGAAACTTAAGTGTGTCGGTCTAAAGCTTTAGGTGAGTGATTTTTTTCCTTCTTAAGGTGCGTGAATTTCCTTCTTAAGGTGCATGATTTGTGTGCTTAAGGTACGTCAGTTGTTGAAACTTAAGGTGCGTCGGCCTAAAGATTTAGGTGTATGGTTTTATTTCTTAAGGTGCATTGTTTTCCTTCTTAAGGTGTGTTGGTCTAAAGCTTTAGGTGCATGGTTTTCCTTCTTATGGTGCATTGTTTTCCTTGCGTCATTTTTAATTTTTAGAATTTTCAATATATATATGGGTTTCCGTGCAGTTGACATTCTCAAGTGCGGTTGCTAAGGTGCGTTGTTTTCCTTCGTAAGGTACGTGATTTGTATGCTTAAGTTGCGTCAGTTGTGTGAAACTTAAAGTGCGCCATTTTAAAACCTTAAGTGCGTGGTTTGTGTTCTTAAGGTGCGTGCGTAGTTTGTGTTCTTAAAGTGTGTGATTTGTGTACTTAAGGTACGTGGTTTGTATACTTAATGTGCGTCGGCCTAAAGCTTTAGGTGTGCGTGGTTAGTGTTCTTAAGGTGCTTTGTTTGTGTGCTTAATTAAGGTGCGTGGTTTGTGTACTTAAGGTGCGCCATTTTAATACTTAAAGTGCGTCAACTGCACAACCGCATAGAAAGCCATCTCCGCATTAGAACCCGTCCATATATATATATATGTGTGTGTGTGTGTTTAATCAAATATACTAACTCTTATTGAACTAAATTGCTAATAATACCTTTCAAAAAAATTGCTAATAATAAAAGAATAACACGCCTCCTATCAATTACAAAGTAATTTTAAAGTAGGCAGCGTGGCGGGACTTATTGGAAAATAAAATTGTAGTAGTATCTATACTTTCCAAGCTATGTGCGTGTTACAGTGGCACGTACTCAAGGTTAAAGGACCAGTTGTGGCGTTCTACTTTTGTTTGGACAGTTTTGTTTGCGCCCGCCCACGGCCCACATTTTGAAATAGGCGATCGAGGTGACCTGCATGCATAATAGATGTCTCTTGTAGGATAAATCATAGAATATTCTAATTTTATTTTGAAATATTATACTATATGTCCACGGTCCACCAACAACTCTAATTATACTAATCAATTCCAATTTCCAAAACTCTTAACAATTTCTCCTAAAACAAATGGTAGCATGCATGCATGTTAACTATTTTGTTTTTTCACTTCCTACCTTTTTCCTAACGTGAATAATATAAGTTTCAACTCTAAAATTGTTTACGTTTTATATATAGAAGATGCATAGAAAAGGTAAAATGTATGATATGTATATACAGTATACCTAATTTGTTCATCTATTTTTTTTTTTTATTAGCTAGTACTCACTACTACAATTATAGAATTTTATGTCAAATTTTTTCCTAATTTTCCTAATTTTATGTCAAATTTTTAAGTAGAACCTACGTAATAAGTAATTAATTATTTTGAAAAAAAATAATAAAAATTAGTATATATGTTGGTCTGTTCAATAGCCGACATATGTAGCATAATTTTTTAAAATTAATGTATACAACGTTGGAAACAACCAAGTAAAAAATAACATATATTATTTTTACTTTATTTTATTGACATTTTACATTGATTAGTCGACAACCGACAATATAAATCAAATTAAATGATGTAGTATTTTTTTTGTTTTGATAATATTGACTACTTCACACAATCACTACTTTCAAGCACGATTGTATATATGTTGTTTGAAATGTATAGTATATGCTTGTATTAAAATAAGAATAATGAAGAAATAAATAAGCATAGGTGAGAGATGAGTTTTTATTTTTAATAATATGATACTTTGTTAGTGAGGTGCATTGCTATGTATATTTTAATATAAACAGATAGCATATGGTGCATGAAATATATTTTTTTGGAAATAATCTAAAATGTTGTGATTTGGCAGTCTGCTTAGAGATTCGTTTGGTTGTCGAAATCCTATCAAACCTCAATAAACTGGCTGCCATCTCTGGTTTTTTTTTTAATATTAATGTTTACCATTATTTATTGAAAAAGAATACCATATTAGCTGCTACATATGCTATTATTATTAAAGAAAATATTTAATGCATAACCAACCGTATAAATGTTATTCATCAGTGATGAACGAAAATACGCCACCTCACTCTTTTTTTTTTTTTTTTTAAGTCAATATTGATTGAGTCATTCTTTGTAAAATCTAATAAATTTGAAATCATAGAAGGGAATATATTAAATTTTGCCATAGTATTGGTTGGTTGACTAATCTGAGGATGTGATTTAATCAATTGACAAGCTCTCAAATTTTACCAGAGGTATTAGTTTATGGGAGTTCAAGGAGAAATCATAAACTTCTTGAACTTGTACGGTGTAGATTTTGTACGTATAGGTTTAGTGTTCCTTTAATTAATCAATATTGACTTTATTTAAAAGTAAGGTGGCGTATTTTCGTTCACCACCAGTGTATAATACTTATTACACCTATGCTGCAGCAAATAATATTTTTACTTATTATTATTATTATTATTATTATTATTATTATTATTATCTATATATATATAATATTAGAAGTGCCTGGAATATTTTTCCCTCCCAAACTCTCAGGGGCATTTTTATAATATCAAATATTTGGATAAAAAAATTATTTAAAATTAAAATTAATTACACTTTCCTTTGATAACCTTTTGCTTTACAATTTGTGCTATATATATCACCATACTCTCCCTTTCTTGTCTCACAATTATTATATTCTAATAAGCCACTAAAATAAACTCAAAAAAAATCTCAGCCTCCCTATCTTTCGTTTCTCCTCTCTATCTCTCACCTTCCAGATCTGATCTCACCACATAAAAACACAATATATATATATATATATATATAATAATAATAATAATAATAGAAGTGCCTGGAACATTTTTCCCTCCCAAACTCTCAGGGGCATTTTTGTAATATCAAATATTTGGATAAAAAAATTATTTAAAATTAAAATTAATTACACTTTCCTTTGATAACCTTTTGCTTTACAATTTGTGCTATATATATCACCATACTCTCCCTTTCTTGTCTCACAATTATTATATTCTAATAAGCCACTAAAATAAACTCAAAAAAAATCTCAGCCTCCCTATCTTTCGTTTCTCCTCTCTATCTCTCACCTTCCAGATCTGATCTCACCACATAAAAACACAATATATATATATATATATATATAATAATAATAATAATAATAGAAGTGCCTGGAACATTTTTCCCTCCCAAACTCTCAGGGGCATTTTTGTAATATCAAATATTTGGATAAAAAAATTATTTAAAATTAAAATTAATTACACTTTCCTTTGATAACCTTTTGCTTTACAATTTGTGCTATATATATCACCATACTCTCCCTTTCTTGTCTCACAATTATTATATTCTAATAAGCCACTAAAATAAACTCAAAAAAGATCTCAGCCTCCCTATCTTTCGTTTCTCCTCTCTATCTCTCACCTTCCAGATCTGATCTCACCACATAAAAACATAATGAAGAAGAAAGTCCGGAGGAGCAATTGTTCCACCATCGAAGAAGAAGAACCAGATTTGCTCTCACGCCATTGTTCCAGATCTGATCTCATCGCTACACGGTTGCCGTTACATCAAAGAAGAAGAAGAAGAAAGCTCGATCGCCATTCTCGAGAAGTATGTTTGTTGCATACATTTCTTCTCCAACCAAGCATCATCTTCACAAAATCCACATACATACATTTCTTCTTCTTCTTTTTTTCTTTTTTACGAATTTAGTCAGACATATTGTTTTTCGCTCATCAACAAGTTAAGATTTCAAGATTAATTACATTCATGTGTTTTATATATTGAAAATTTAACTTTTAAAATCTAAATTCTTTTTTATTTTTTAAAATCTTTGAAAGTTTATTTATCATTCAGGACAATCATGTGTCAGTGTGTCACATGTCGAAGTAAAAAAATAAAAAATGTAACTGCGCATACACAAAACGCTTTAAAATTAAAGACTTAATGAACTGTGAACACCGGAGAGACTCCTTCTCCGACAATCATGTTTGTCAAATAAATTTAAAATAAAATAAATTAAAATTTTCATACAATTAATTAATAAATTTATAAAAATAAAAAGATACATAGAATTAATTAATTAATTTTATTTACAATTATAATTATTATAATTAAAGAATTAATAAACTAATTGTAATAATTGTCTAGACTTCATATTATTACACTAATAATTATTATTCTGTACAGATATTTCTATTTTTCAAAATTAAGTAATTAATTAAATAGACTTTAGTATAATTAAGGAATTATTATTTTGCTAAAATTAATGAATTAATTGTAGTAAAACTAATAATGGTCATATTATTACACTAACAATTATTATTCAAATTAAGGTAATAATTATTCATAATACTATACAATTATTACTATTTTAATTTCTTAGTTGAATAAATTTTAGTAAAATTAGGAAATTATTATTTTGCTAATTGAGAAATTAATTATAGTAAAGCTAATAATGGTCAGTTTAGTATACTACTAATTATTATTCTAATTACGCTAATAATTATTCATATTACTATACAATTATTAGTATTCATATGGTAATTAATAGACTGTTTTTATATATGGTAAATAAGTTAATAATTAGACAAATTATTATACATATATTACTAATTAAGTCATTTTCTTACCTTTTATTAGGTTGTCCGTAAAATAAAAATTTGACATATTAATATTCGAAATGATTGTACTATAATAATATTAAGAAATAAGGTATTAAAGAATTAATTTTAATTAATCAAATAATGATCCAGACTATACAAAGAATATCATTACACCATTTCACACTTTTTAATATCTTGTTTATAAATATGGTAATTAAGTCAATAATGAGACAAATTACTATACATATATTACTAATTAATCAAATAATGATCCAGACTCATATATAGTTATATACTAAACTCGCGAGACTTACTATTTATTGTTTATCTCATTCTAGAACGATATATAGATACATACTCACATACTTACATATTTTAATTGAAAATGAATTTAACTGTAGAAACAAAAATGACAAGTTGGATATTACTTAAGATTTTACCATGTATTAAACTCTAAATAATTGTGCTAAACTAACAAGTTAAGATTTCAAGATTAATTACATTCATGTGTTTTATTGAAAAANATACTAAACTCGCGAGACTTACTATTTATTGTTTATCTCATTCTAGAACGATATATAGATACATACTCACATACTTACATATTTTAATTGAAAATGAATTTAACTGTAGAAACAAAAATGACAAGTTGGATATTACTTAAGATTTTACCATGTATTAAACTCTAAATAATTGTACTAAACTAACAAGTTAAGATTTCAAGATTAATTACATTCATGTGTTTTATTGAAAAAATAACTTTTAAAATTTAAATCATTTTTTATTTTTTAAAATCTTTGAAAGTTTATTTATCATTTGGGATAATCATCTGTCAGTGTGTCACGTGTTGAAGTAAAAAATAAAAAAATGTAACTTTGCATACACAAAAAGCTTTAAAAGTAAAGACTTAATGAACCGTGAGCACCGGAGAGACTCCTTCTGCAACAATGTTTGGCAAATAAATTTAAAAAAAATAAATTAAAAAAAATTATACAATTAATTAATAAATTTATATTAATAAAAAGATACATACAATTAATTAATTAATTTTTTTTTACAATTATAATTATTATAATTAAAAAATTAACAAATTAAGAAATTAATTGTAATAATTGTCCAGATCAGACTTCATATTAATACACTAATAATTATTATTCTATACACATATTTCTATTTTTTCAAAATTAAGAAATTAATTAAATAGACTTTAGTATAATTAAGGAATTATTATTTTGCTAAAATTAATGAATTAATTGTAATAAAGCTAATAATGGTCATATTATTACACTAACAATTATTATTGAAATTAAGCTAATAATTATTCATAATACTATACAATTATTACTATTTTATGAAATTAAAGAATTAGTTGAATAAATTTTAGTAAAATTAAGAAATTATTATTTTGCTAATTGAGAAATTAATTATAGTAAAGCCAATAATGGTCATATTAGTATACTAATAATTATTATTCAAATTACGCAAAAAATTATTCATATTACTATGCAATTATTAGTATTCATATGGTAATTAATAGGTTGTTTTTATATATGGTAAATAAGTTAATAATTATTAATAGGTTGTTTTTATATATGGTAAATAAGTTAATAATTAGACAAATTATTATACATATATTACTAATTAAGTCATTTTCTTACCTTTTATTAGGTTGTCCGTAACTAATTAAGTCATTTTCTTACCTTTTATTAGGTTGTCCGTAAAATAAAAATTCATTTTCTTACCTTTTATTAGGTTGTCCGTAAAATAAAAATTCAACATATTAATATTCGAAATGATTGTACTATAATAAAAATTCAACATATTAATATTCGAAATGATTGTACTATAATAATATTAAGAAATAAGAATATTCGAAATGATTGTACTATAATAATATTAAGAAATAAGATATTAAAGAATTAATTTTAATTAATCAAATAATTATCCAGACTATACAAAAAATATCATTACACCATTTCACACTTTTTAATATGTTGTTTTTAAATATGGTAATTAAGTCAATAATGAGACAAATTACTATACATATATTACTAATTAATCAAATAATGATCCAGACTCATATATAGTTATATACTAAACTCACGAAACTTACTATTTATTGTTTACCTCATTCTAGAACGGTATATAGATACATACTCACACACTTACATATTTTAATTGAAAAGGAATTTAACTTTAGAAACAAAAATGACAAGTTGGTTATTACTTAAGATTTTACTATGTATTAAACTCTAAATAATTGTGCTAAACTAACAAGTTAAGATTTCAAGATTAATTACATTCATGTGTTTTATTGAAAAATTAACTTNAAATTAAGCTAATAATTATTCATAATACTATACAATTATTACTATTTTATGAAATTAAAGAATTAGTTGAATAAATTTTAGTAAAATTAAGAAATTATTATTTTGCTAATTGAGAAATTAATTATAATAAAGCCAATAATGGTCAGATTAGTATACTAATAATTATTATTCTAATTACGCAAATAATTATTCATATTACTATGCAATTATTAGTATTCAGATGGTAATTAGTAGGTTGTTTTTATATATATGGTAATTAAGTTAATAATTAGACAAATTACTATACATTTATTACTAATTAAGTCATTTTCTCACATTTTATTAGGTTGTCCGTAAAATAAAAATTCGACATATTAATATTCGAAATGATTTTACTATAATAATATTAAGAAATAAGGTATTATAGAATTAATTAATTTTAATTAATCAAATAATAATCCAGACTATACAAAAAATATTATTATACTATTTCACATCTTTTAATAGGCTGTTTTTAAATATGGTAATTAAGTCAATAATGAGACAAATTACTATACAATACTACTAATTAATCAAATAATGATCCAGACTCATATATAGTTATATACTAAACTCATGAAACTTACTATTTATTTTTTACCTCATTGTATAACGATATATAGATACATACTCACATACTTACATATTTTAATTGAAAAGGAATTTGACTTTAGAAACAAAAATGAAAAGTTGAATATTACTTAAGATTTTACCATGTATTAAACTCTAAATAATTGTGTTAAACTAACAAGTTATTAAGATTTCAAGATTTATCACATTTATTTGTTTTATTGAAAAATTAACTTTTAAAATCTAAATCCTTTTTTATTTTTTAAAATCTTTGAAAGTTTATTTATCATTCGGGACAATCATGTGTTAGTGTGTCATATGTTGAAGTAAAAAATAAAAAATGTAACTTTGCATACACAAAGAGCTTTAAAAATAAAGACTTAATGAACCGTGAGCACCGGAGAGACTCCTTCTGCAACAATCATGTTTGTCAAATAAATTTAAAATAAATTTTATTAAAAAATTCATACAATTAAGTAATAAATTTATAAAAATAAAAAGAATTAATTAACTTTATTTACAATTATAATTATTATAATTAAAAAATTAAAGAATTAAGAAATTAATTGTAATAATTGTCCAGACTTCATATTAATACACTAATAATTATTATTCTATACAGATATTTTTATTTTTCAAAATTAAGTAATTAATTAAATAGACTTTAGTATAATTAAGGAATTATTATTTTGCTAAAATTAATGAATTAATTGTAGTAAAGCTAATAATGGTCATATTATTACACTAACAATTATTATTCAAATTAAGGTAATAATTATTCATAATACTATACAATTATTACTATTTTAATTTCTTAGTTGAATAAATTTTAGTAAAATTAGGAAATTATTATTTTGCTAATTGAGAAATTAATTATAGTAAAGCTAATAATGGTCAGTTTAGTATACTACTAATTATTATTCTAATTACGCTAATAATTATTCATATTACTATACAATTATTAGTATTCATATGGTAATTAATAGACTGTTTTTATATATGGTAAATAAGTTAATAATTAGACAAATTATTATACATATATTACTAATTAAGTCATTTTCTTACCTTTTATTAGGTTGTCCGTAAAATAAAAATTTGACATATTAATATTCGAAATGATTGTACTATAATAATATTAAGAAATAAGGTATTAAAGAATTAATTTTAATTAATCAAATAATGATCCAGACTATACAAAGAATATCATTACACCATTTCACACTTTTTAATATCTTGTTTATAAATATGGTAATTAAGTCAATAATGAGACAAATTACTATACATATATTACTAATTAATCAAATAATGATCCAGACTCATATTAGTGTATACAGAAATTATTATTTTTATAATAATTACAATTAAATTATTTCCAACTTTTCCCACATTTATTTTAGTAATAATATAATTACATAAATCATATTTCATATTAAAATTTTCAAGATAATTGCAGACCAACGAGTTATATTTTATATACTTTTGCACTAATTTTATAATCAAATAAATGTAGACATCCAAATATTAAAATTGTTCATAGTTTCATATTTAATTTTATTATTTAAAAATATAATAAATCCGTGCATCGCACGGGTAACTTACTAGTTATTATTAAAAGAAGGGGGCCAGAGAAACAAACCTACGGACGGAAGACCGATGAAGGGGCGAGACAATGTGCAAAAGGCTGGGAATAGGAGAGGAAATTGTGCTTATGCAATGAAGGGGGAAAGAGGGTAAAACATCTTGGGTGAAAATGAGCTGGGGTATTTATAGGCACAGTGAAATCACTTGAAAAAGGAGTCGGCAAAGAAGCTAGAAGGGATTTGAGGTAGACTAGTAGCCAGAAAAGGGAGTCAGCACTCAGTCTTGCTACTGCCCTTGGGCCGTTTTCTGGCCATCAGCCTACCTCAAATTCCTTCTAACTTCTTCGCCAACTACTCTCGGACCTTCCAGCTCCTCCGATGCTTAGTTTTTGCAATTAATCAACCGGCCAATTAAATACCTTAATTAATGCGTCTTTTTGCCTACCCGTGCTCAAAACCCTTTTAGTTTCTTTAATAAGTCAACTGTCATGTTACCCATCTTTTCATTTTGTCACTACCTCTGGATGCGCGACAATACAAAAAATAAAAAATTAACCATTTAACTCCATTCGGTTAGACGGAAAAATGTCCAAAATAGGTTACTGAGAGGCCACGGAAGATATAATCTACAATCTACATATACATTTACTTCTTTAAAGATATTTTTAATCCTAGTCAAAGTATTGTAATAAAAATAACATTAATACAAAGTCTAATTAGATAATAACACGTTTTGTAACACTTGAAAAGTAAATTTGAATACAGTGTGGCAGGACACTTATTGGAAAATAAAATTGTAATACAGTGTGGCAGGACACTTATTGGAAAATAAAATTGTAGTAGTATCTATATTTTCCAAGCTAAGTGTTACCATGACAGCCAATGTGAAAGGATCACTGAATCAGTTGTGGCGTTCTATATATATATATATATATATATATATATATATATATATATATATATATATATATATATATATATATTTATACCCACGTGCTTGGAAATGTGAGCTTGTATTAAAATAAAAAAGTAGAAAAACATAAGTATATGCGTGGGATGAGTTTTTATTTTTAATAATATATGTTGGTGGGCTGCACTGCTATGCATATTTTTAATTTATATTTTAACATAAACAGTCTAAATTGTTGTGATTTGGCAATCTGGGTAGAGATTCCTTTGGTCTCTATATAATAACGATACGATATGATGTTTAGTCATCAAAATCATATCAATAAACTATGGATTCCTCTCTAATAAGCATTGCAGCGGCCGCTTTTCTACTGCTCCCCTTGCTCTACAAACTCTTTTGTAACAAAGATGTGAGCCGGAAACCACCTGAAGCCGGCGGCGCGTGGCCTATAATCGGCCATCTCCACCTCCTCGCTGCGCCGGAGGCCACTTTCAAAATCTTGAGGGACATGGCGAAGAAATACGGGCCGATATTCCAAATAAGGCTCGGCCCGAATCCGGTCTTGGTGGTCAGCGACTCTCGAGTGGCCAAAGAATGCTTCACCACCAACGACAAAGCGCTAGCGAGCCGCCCAAAGTCGTTGTCTATAGAGATAATGGGCTACAACTACGCCAATTTCGGGTTCGCCCCGTACGGCCCGTACTGGCGCCACGTCCGCAAGGTTGTCATGCTTGAGCTGCTGTCCAAACGGCGGCTAGAGATGCTGGGACGCGTTCGCGAGTCGGGAGTGAAAGCATTCATGGGAAACATCTACGGAAGTTGGAAAAGGGACAAAATTGGGTCGTCCGAGGATGATGTTGTAATGTTGGATATGAAAGAGTGGTTTCCCAAATTAGTAATGGACATCATGATCCGGATGCTTTTCGGGCTGGGTTACCACGACGGAGGGAGCCAGGCGTCGGAGACGATCAGTAGGTTCTTTGAACTCATGGATGTGACTCCCGTCGGCGAATTCGTGCCGTGGCTAAGGTGGTTGGATATCGGCGGACATGAGAAGGCCATTAGGGAGACAGCTAAAGACATGGATGGGGTAATGGAAGCTTGGCTGCAAGAACATAAAAGGAAAAGAAGTTCGAAGCCTAAAGAGGAAGAGGACTTCATGGATGCTTTGTTGTCTCATTTTGATGCTGACAATGATATTCCTAAAGATTTTGATCCTGACACAATTGTCAAAGCCACTTGCATGGTATGTGTATAACCCAACCCCTTCAATTCTTTACCTTGTTTTGGTTAATTTCATTATATGGTAAATAATTTTTACTCAAAAAAAAAATATGGTAAATAATTTTATGCATGTTACTCTTGGTGACAGGCTGTGTTGGGGGCAGCTACTGATACTACTGCGCTAACGTTAACATGGGCACTTTCTTTAATATTAAATAATCCTAGTACCCTTGAAAATATTCGAGGTGAGATAGATATTCATGTTGGGAAGGAAAGACAGGTAGAGGAGTCGGACATAAATAATCTGACTTATCTTCAGGCACTTGTTAAAGAAACGTTACGTTTGTATCCTCCTGGTCCTCTCTTACTACCGCATGAATCCATAGAGGATTGCACGATCGACGGCTACCACGTCACAAAGGGTACACGCTTATTGGTGAATGTTTCGATGATACATCGTGATCCAGAGTTTTGGTCGGATCCGGACACATTTAGACCTGAAAGGTTCTTGGCAGAGCACAAAGAGGTTGATGTGAGGGGTAATCATTTTAACTTAATTCCATTTGGTGGTGGAAGAAGAATCTGCCCTGGGATTTCTTTAGGGCTCCAAAGTGTGCAATTGGCCTTGGCCAGTCTTGTTCATGGTTTTGATGTCAAAAAGATTTCAGAGAAGCCAATTGACATGACAGAGGCTCCGGGCTTGTCAAATGTGAAGGCAACTCCACTCAATGTTTTCCTCTCCCCACGTCTACCTTCTCATCTCTATGGCTGAATTCTTTTGTCGTGAAAGAATGTGGCATTTTCATTCAATTTCGAGTATTTTGAAATAAAATAATAGAAAATATAGGTGACAGCAAATTTTATGTAATATGGCTACGTGCATGTAATTTGACATGAAAGTGGAAAAAGTTATTACTGTGGTATTTTTATTAATATATATTTCTATTACTTTATATGAATTCCTAAGCCGTATAGTGCACATGTAATAATAAATAAATAAAGGAATAAAAACATTCGACTATTTGATCTGGTTGAGTTTCTGCTGGTCTTAGATGGTTAGTATGTATGACTAGTGTGTAGTGGTTGCTATTCATTGTAACTCAACATGTGAACTAATTTTGAAATCTTGACTCAACTCTCATTCAGGTCAAGAATCGTC
The DNA here is from genome assembly GCF_003576645.1 of Ipomoea triloba. Taxonomy (NCBI): domain Eukaryota; kingdom Viridiplantae; phylum Streptophyta; class Magnoliopsida; order Solanales; family Convolvulaceae; genus Ipomoea; species Ipomoea triloba. The sequence continues at coordinate 284,545 of NC_044928.1, forward strand.
CAAAACATGCTAATGAATGTTATACACCAAGCATTAACAATATACAAACACAAATTCTTCATAAACTCAAGAACCCATCCTAAGTAGGCAAAAATTTTCTTTATACAAATAATACAACTCTAACTCAAGTCCAAAACTAACTAGTCATGATTAAATAGCATAAAGAAAACAAAAACACAATTAATAAACATAAATCTTGCAAAAGAAATAGATAGGAGAAAGAAAACTTATGTATTGAAATGGATGGTAAATGTTGAAATCCAAGCATTGAATCCTTGATTACAAGCTCCAAATATGTTTATGAACCTAAATCTAAGTCAAATCTAACCTACATATATGAAAGGAAGTGAAAGAAAATGAGTAGGGTTTGAATGAGGACGAAAATTGAGTTGAAAAATGTTCAAAACGAACTTAAATATGAACATGGGAGGGTGGCACGGCCGTGCCAAAAAGTTGGAATTCTGGGCGTGCAGTGGTTGATGAAAATTGTCAAAAATACATGGCCGTGCACTTGGTTGTGTTTTTTGACCTTCAAAACTTTAGATTTTGGATTTATTCTCTTCACGAAACTTGTAGTCCTTCGAGTTTTCTTTCTAATGGCGTAAGAATCACCTAATTTGGACATTCCTAAGTTGAGATATGGTCAAAATACCAAACAGTGGCAATTTTGGAGAAATCTATAAGTTTGGAACTTCAACTTGAAGGAGGATTTTGACCTCTTTGGCTTACTTTTTTGGCTTTAATATTTTCAAAAGAGTTGTAGTCTTTTGAGTCATCTTTCCAATGACACAAGAATCACTTTATTTAAACATTTCTAGGCCGAAATATGGTTCAAATACCAAACAGTGGCTAATCTGTGCGAGAATTTCAGCTTTTTGACATTGTTCAACTTTTGCCTTGATTTGTCCATATGATAAAAATCATTGAAAATACTATTCTTTGGCTCCTTAGGAGAGGTGCATCCATCTCCATAGCTTCATAGTTGGCTCTCATTGACTCCAAATGGATCCAAAATGCTCTAAAATCTTGTACTTATCTTCAAAGATGATGCATTATATATGCCTAATTGATCAAATGAGCAAAATAAGGATCATTTTGAACACCATTGTATCAGCAAAATAAAACTAAGCATGGAGTAGATATGGGATATCAATATAAACAATTATGCACTTATCGATGCATGTAAGTCACTCTACCTTGTAATCATCTAAACAAGAATTAGGACAAGATATTGCCTCATTTGATTTGAGTTGATCAATTATTATATATGAGCAACCAGGTTGGTTTACCTCATTGTAAACCTTTGCTGACTAAGATTACACAACGAAATTAATTCCATACACACTGACCTACTCATAATAACTACGAACTTTTATCGCCACTCGTTCAAAAAGATATTGCTCCACCCTCCTATGAAAAAAACAGGATTTTAATATAGGGATGCATATTCACTTACGTAACCTAGTCCGACCCTCAGAAGGGAAGTCTCAATTTGCTTCACAAAAGACAATGTAGGCTGTCAAAAAAATTGAACACCGCTAGTATTTGTGGTTGATATATGCAGTCCATTATGGCGGTCAAATTAAACAACGGCAATGGATGAATATATCTAGAAGCGCAATTCTAGATTAAGATTCTTTGTATATTGACAAATTATGTTTCCTGCAGGGGATGTCTTAAGGCTGCTTTGTCAGACAGTCGTTGTCGATATAGCTTAAAGAAATACTACTTTTATGTTTTTTCCATCTAGGCTTGTTATCAACGTAAGACTTTTTTTTTTGAACTGTTATCACCCAAGACTAAATTGCTCCATAACTGAAAAACATCTCCATTCGATCACAATGGTCTAAATTGTTTCAAAATTGAACAAAAATAATTGGATAACCTACGTTAGTTTCGGCTTTACACATGTTGCACAACCCTCACTCTTTAATTTATGCATTTAATTATTTTTATAAGTCTCAACTAAAACTTAAGTTTTAATCAATTTTCGACAATATTATATATATTTTTAGAAGTTAACTCAGTCAAAAAAGTTCAACTTATTAAGGCTGTGTTTGGAAAGCCGGAAAATGACTTCTGGAAATCATTTTCCGGGTTTTTCATGTTTGGCTTCACTTGGAAAACCCAGTCAACGGAAAATGATTTCCGTTGACTGGGGAAAATAGGCTCAAATTGGCGGAAAATACATTATGAGTCGGCCTTGGGCTTGGTTTCCGGCGAAAACCATATGGTTTCCGCCGGAAACCAAAGCCATGCACTAGTTTCCCGCCGGAAACCAGAGCAGTGCTCTGGCTTCCCGGCGGAAACCAAAGGGGAGTATTATTATTATTTTTTAATTTTATTTATATAAAAATATTAGTTTTGTATTATTATAAATATTTGATTTCCGCCGGAAACCAGTTGCTCTGGTTTCCGCCGGAAACCAAAGGGGAGTATTATTATTTTTTTTAAATTTTATTTATATAAAAATATTAGTTTTGTATTCTTATAAATATTTTTATATTTTAAATAAAATAATAAAAATACATAATTATACATTTTTCACTTATTTTCCGGAAAATGAACCAAACACCCAAAGACACACCCTAACCCACCACCACCTTCTATTAGAGTGCAGTAACTACTTTCTCTACCTATTGAAGCTCAAGAATGAGTATTGCCTCCACCGAGAGTTGATCCCACCACCTCTCGTATAAAGAGAAGAGTTTGATGCCACTAGACCACAAGATCCTTTGCATCAAGTAAGTACATAAAAGGGATGGAATATAATAGAGTGTGTGGGGTATAAGAGTATAGTGGTGATAGTTAGATAAAATAAAAGTGTGTGAAATATCAATTCGTAGAGGATTAGTAATTATGACATAAATCATATAATAGCTAGGCACGCACTAGGATTAGGAAATATGCAACCAAGCAATCATATTGTGATATGAAATAAAGTCATATTTTTTGAGTACTATTTACTCTATTACATTGTAGTATTTGTTCATTTATACAGAACTTCACTCTATTTGGGAGAGTCACTACATGCCACCCAACCACAAGGTCATTGACAAAATCATAATTAATAGCAAGTAAATAAATGAAGACAAGGAATAAATAGGGGATAAAATGCAATGAAACCATATACGATCCGGGTTACAATCGTTTAGTTACATGCTATGCACGAACTAAACGATTATTTGGGTATCGAGAGTCATTTAGGGTGTGTTTGGAAACCCGGAAAATGACTTCTGGAAGTCATTTTCTGGCAAGTGAGGGAAAAATGGGGTCAAAGGAAAATAAGACTTCAGTCAACGGAAAATGGGGCCTTTTTTCCAGAACTTCACTTGCGTCGTCTTCAGGCACCCCTAAATGCTTTGGTCGCGAAACCAGTCGCCGACTGGTTTCCGCAAAACCAGCCGCGACTTCTTTCTTTCTTTTTTAATTTTTTTATTTTTTAAATTTTTTATTATTTTATTATTCTTTTTGGTTAATTTGTGTTGATTTCTTGTTTGTTAATTTGTTGTAATTTTTTTCTCTTTAAAAAAAATTATTTTGTTTCTCAAAAATAAAAAAAATATATTTTGTTTTTCATTTTCTGGAAAATGAACCAAACACACAAAGACAATTTTCCAGAATTCATCCAAACACGGGAAATGAAGTTATTTTCCGGAAAATGACTCATTTTTCAGAAGTTATTTTCCTGCTTTCCAAACACACCCTTAAATTCAAATTAGGGGATAGTGGGGATGCACACAAGTGTTTAAAAGGCTATAGCTACTCTTGTGATAAACTAAACAAGAATTGAAACTCAATATTACCTCACTCTTGTGATCTATCAATATCAAAGTCTAATCAAGTACAAAAGCCCCTATTTACTCTATTCTCATAGTGTTATGTAATGAGTTACGTTACTTAAAGTTTTGGCCCAACGTCTAGTTATAATAAAAAAAGTTCTACTATGGGAACTCTAAAATTCTATTCCGTCAATTATACTCCTTGATGTGACAAGCATGAATTGACATTTTTATCTTGTGGGTCTAGAAAAAGACAAAACGTTATTTATATCCAAGATTTGTGGGAAGGATCAGATCGGAGTAAAATTTGAGAGTACAACTAGTATTTAATCAAAATTCCTCAAATAACATGTCAATTAATGTAGCACTAACACACATCACCATTCAACAAGCAAAGATGCAAACCCTTTATAATTAGAATATATAAACCCTAGGTAGCGATCAACCCCGCCCTTTATGAAATACTAAACATACACATCTACAATAATTAGACATAATGTTTGAAAATTCAGAGGTGTAGGCTTGCATGTGCAACAAATTAAATGTACGTAACTTTCATCTGAGATGTCGTATTCATTTTTCCTATTATTGACTACCGAATTGAAATACCACTGTATACTAACCTTCTAGCAGCCAATAAATGAATAAAAGTGCGAATACAAATTATATAATCACCTACAAACTTTCTAGTAGATCAAAGATATGTATATATAAAAATATTTGGCCGGCTTCAAAAGCTCATCAAAGATACGTATATATACAGATATTTGGGTGGCTTCAAAAGCTCATCATATCAAACCATCCATGGATTATTTCCCTCTACCAAGCCTTGTAGCGGCTTTGGCTGCCACTATTCTACTTGCAACCTTCCTCTACAACCTCTTCCGTAACAAAGAAGTGGGCCCAAAGATCCCCCAACCAGGACTCGCATGGCCTATAATCGGCCATTTCCACCTCCTCGCGGGCAATGATCGGATGCCCCACAAAGTATTGGGCGACTTGGCGGACAAATACGGGCCCTTGTTCCGAATGAAGATGGGCGCACATCAAGTGTTGGTGGTTAGCGACTCGCAAACCGCCAAAGAGTGCCTCAACGCCAACGATAGAGCGCTCGCGGGCCGCCCAAAGGCCATAGCTTCGGAGCACATAGGCTACAACTACGCCAACTTCGGGCTGGGCTCAAACACTCCCTTCTGGCGCGAAATCCGCAAGGTGGTGGTTCTTGAGTTGCTGTCCAACCGCCGCGTGGAGGCGCTCAGGCGCTTTCGGGAATCGGGAGCCAAAACATTCGTCCAAGACATCTACCGAACTTGGGCGAGGGACAAGAATAACGAATCCAACGTTGTAGAGCTGGACATGAAGGAGTGGTTTGGGAAATTAATCATAGACTCCATGTTACACCTGCTTTTCGGGCATCGGTACGAGGAAGTAGGGGACTGGGTGAAAGCGGTTTTCAGGCGAAACTTTGAACTCCTAGGAATGTCTCTCATGGCTGATTACCTTCCATGGTTAAGATGGTTGGACATTGGAGGATATGAGAAGGCCATTAAGGAGAACACTAAAGAGATGGACAGGGTAATGGAAGATTGGCTTCAAGAACATAAAAAGAACACAAATATGAAACCTCAAGGTGAAGAAGACTTCATGGGTGCATTGCTTTCCCAAATTGGTAGCAACAAAGATATTCTGAATGGTTTTGATGCTGACACAGTTGTCAAAGCCACTTGCTCGGTATGCCTCAACTCGCTCTTTAATTAATTAATTTATTATTATTATTATTATTATTATTATTATTATTATTATTATTGTATTCAAGTTGAGTTAATAAAATAATGATCTTAATCTTTTTTCATTTATGTCAAACCTCATGGCAGGCTTTATTGGCAGCAAGCACAGATACAACTTCAACAACATTAACATGGGCACTCTCATTAATATTGAATAGTGAGAATGTGTTGGAGAAGATCCGAAGTGAGCTAGACAATAATGTCGGGAGAGAAAGGCATGTCAATGAATCTGACCTAAGCAATTTGACTTATCTTCAAGCAGTGGTCAAAGAAACTTTACGTTTATATCCTCCAGGTCCCCTCTTAATGCCACATGAATCCGTAGATGATTGTGTGATCAATGGCTATCATGTCGTAAAGGGTACACGGATATTGATAAATGCTTCAAGGATTCATCGTGATCCAAAATTTTGGTCAAATCCTGATGCTTTTAAACCTGAGAGATTTTTGATGGAGTACAAAGAGATTGATATGAGGGGTAATAATTTTGACCTAATTCCATTTGGTAGTGGAAGGAGAATTTGCCCTGGGGTGTCTCTAGCACTACAAAGTGTGCAATTGGGCTTGGCCGCTATCATTCATGGCTTTGATATTAAAAAGGCTTCAGATGAACCAATTGACATGACAGAGGCTAATGGCCTTGCTGTTGGCAAGGCAACTCCACTCCACGTTTTCCTTGCCCCACGCCTACCTTCTCATCTCTACCTTTGACTTGTTCAATGGTGGATGCAATTTCAAGTTCTTTGAAATAAAATAGCAAGTTTTTGACAAGTAGCTTGTAGCTCATCAATGGTCTCTTTTCCAAATGAAAGGTTATAGGTTCAGATATTATATTGTAATAAGGTTAATAGTACTCAAAAAATAAATTTATTGTTATGTTATTTGATAAAAAACTATAAAATAATAAAATATATTTTCTTTTATTATATAGTGTGAACTTTTGAGGGTGAATAAGATTGGAAATATGTGTCCAAAAGTTTCTTTTGTCCTTCAAATCTTGAATAAGCTAAGTTGGTATCTTTGAGTGTGTGAAATTACTTTACATGGTGGGGTAGCCAAAAGATAGCCTTTCCTTAAATAGTCTAAGCACTGTTTATTATCGGCCATTTCGACCTTTTCCATCACCAATAATTGGCTGCCCTACCACAAATTTTATCTTGAATCACACTATATATATATATATATATATATATATATATATATATATATAGTTTCATGGATCCTTATTAAGTATAATAATACTATATTTTTAAAGAAAAAAAATTAGATGTATCAATTATAAGTGTATGTTCAGTATAACAATAAACCTGAGTTTAAACCTGAAATCTCTCATTTGAGAGAGTCACAGTATGTCGCTTGACCATATTAAGGTGAATGACATGGTAGATTAAATGAATAATTAGATAAATGATGTTTTAAAATGAAATTATAAAATAAATGACACGATTATAATAATATAAAAATAGTAATTGATAATGTAGGTGTTGACAATTTAAAATATATTTTATTTTAAAAAATGTTTATAATTATTTTTTCTTGTGTAAAAAAAATAACTTTGTATTGAATACTCTTTTTTTTTTTTTTTTTTTTTTTGAAAACTATTGAATACTTGAATAAATGGAAAATTCAGTTTGGTGGTTGACCTCCAGTAACCTATTATACTATTATCATTAACATTTTAGGACATTTCAAACCTTCTAGACTAAAGAAAGCTGCTTTTCCTGTATAGAATAGGAAACCTTTTCTAAATCTGTATTTACTAACAGTTTGGCTTTGAAATGTGTAATCCCATTAAAAAATGATAATAGTCCATATAGACGTTTCAAACTTTACCTATTGGCAGTTGTGATTTCATATAGGAAAATGCTGCTTGAATTTATTCTATTATTCAAAATTTGAATGTTAACATTTTTTAAAATATTTATAAGATAAAAATAAGTTATAATCTCTTGTATTAACGAGAAAAAATATGTTTTCTAGAACAAAAAACGAGTAAAAATATGAAGTAGAGACTGAAAGTTCATATAATTTTTTTTGGTGCATCATGCTCCTTAACAAGGGGATTAGATTAGGCTTCCACTCTGATCTAGGCGTCTCTACCCCAACCACATCCAGTCGCTAAGACCATCTCTAACCGGTGCGCCAAAGCACCAATTTGGAGTGGAAAATGATGTTGCGCTCCAATGAAGGCGCCATCGCACCAAAAAAATGACTGTTGCGCTCCAATGAAGGCGCCATCGCACCAAAAAAATGACGCAGCATGAATAGTGCAACGCAAAAAATCCTTGGTGCCGCTCTCTACGTGCCCAATCCTCGCGAGTTGACATTTACACCCGTTTTCACCATCACCCCTATTCTTACATCAATATACAATTTAATTAATTTTTAAAAAAGCTCTTATTTATTTATATATATATATATATAATGGTGAAAACCATCTCTAACAAGGGGATCAGATTAGGCTTCCACTATGATCTAGGCGTCTCTACCCCAACCACATTCAGTCGCTAAGACCATCTCTAATCGGTGCGCCAAAGCACCAATTTGGAGTGGAAAATGATGTTGCGCTCCAATGAAGGCGCCATCGCACCAAAAAAATGACACAGCATGAATAGTGCAGCGCAAAAAATCCTTGGTGCCGCTCTCTACGTGCCCAATCCTCGTGGTTTGACATTTACACCCGTTTTCACCATCACCCCTATTCTTACATCAATATACAATTTAATTAATTTTTAAAAAAGCTCTTATTTATTTATATATATATATATATAATGGTGAAAACCATCTCTAACAAGGGGATCAGATTAGGCTTCCACTATGATCTAGGCGTCTCTACCCCAACCACATTCAGTCGCTAAGACCATCTCTAATCGGTGCGCCAAAGCACCAATTTGGAGTGGAAAATGATGTTGCGCTCCAATGAAGGCGCCATCGCACCAAAAAAATGACACAGCATGAATAGTGCAGCGCAAAAAATCCTTGGTGCCGCTCTCTACGTGCCCAATCCTCGTGGTTTGACATTTACACCCGTTTTCACCATCACCCCTATTCTTACATCAATATACAATTTAATTAATTTTTAAAAAAGCTCTTATTTATTTATATATATATATATATAATGGTGAAAACCATCTCTAACAAGGGGATCAGATTAGGCTTCCACTATGATCTAGGCGTCTCTACCCCAACCACATTCAGTCGCTAAGACCATCTCTAATCGGTGCGCCAAAGCACCAATTTGGAGTGGAAAATGATGTTGCGCTCCAATGAAGGCGCCATCGCACCAAAAAAATGACACAGCATGAATAGTGCAGCGCAAAAAATCCTTGGTGCCGCTCTCTACGTGCCCAATCCTCGTGGTTTGACATTTACACCCGTTTTCACCATCACCCCTATTCTTACATCAATATACAATTTAATTAATTTTTAAAAAAGCTCTTTTATATATCTAAAAACATTAATTAATTTTTAAAAAAGCTCTTTTATATATCTAAAAACATAATAAGTCTCAATCCAGGTTATACCCCTGGTTTATGTCCGTTTTTTCCGTTAATTTTTGTTGTACCTTATGCTATAAAAGTTGTAACTACATAATTTTTTGGACAGAAATATCCCTACCGTTATAACTTCTGTTATCTTTTCACATTATAATTACAATGCACATGCATACACAATATTTTTTCTTACATTCTTCAACGGTAAGTTTGAATTCATTTATATTTTAATTAAATATTACCATAGTTATATTTAATAATTTATCATTTACATAATTCTTACTTCAATAATATTAATATATATATATATATATATATATATATATATACACACACACACACACTATTATTTAAAAATATTAATATTATAAATGGGCAGCAACATAATGCATTTACAGTTGAATTGAGACAAGATTTTTGGATATCAATCTGTGGAAGTTGTTGAATTGAGATAGTTGAAATCAAGTATTATGTATATCCATATATGAACGAATATGAATTTTTTCTCAAATTAGAAGAAGACTATATTTTTTCTCAAAAAAAAAAAAGAAAAAGAAAAAAAAAAAGAAGACTATATTTAAACAAATTTTATTCATTTTCAAAGACAAAAATATTGTAATACAACGTTGAGTACCTTTAAAATTACAGTGGAATATATTCATCACAATGAATTTGAATTTCTTGTATTAATTTCAAATACATACACAACAAAATTTTACTCGAATATCTATGAAACTTCGACAACAAAAAAAATGCATTATATCTATTTCAAAATGATTTACTAATTGGGTTTAAATATTGGGCACAAGTCTTCGCGCAAAGCGCGTAGAAAAAACTTGTATATATATAGGTGAAAACCACTTTCCAAATCAATGTGGGATAAGTGTTTTTACAAAGCATTTCTACCTCTATTTTCAACTCAAATAGGTCTACTTTGAGAATCAATTTCTCATTCAATCATTATTCATTTTGAGCGTACAATGTATCAATCTCTTCGTATCACTACGAAGAATCCGAATCTACTTTGACGCAATCCAGATTAAAAGTGGACTCCACATATATTTGTACTATAAAATAGCCACTTCCTATGTCATTTTATGCTAAAAAATTCAACAATTACTCCAACAGTTATAACTTGTTGCCAATGTAGAATAAACATTTCAAAACAGAAAGTTAATATATTAATAATAATTATTCACTTGCGTACGTAACCTAATTCTCAATCTTCTTAATGCTGAAGTGTTAACCGCCCATTTAGAGATGAGAAGTTTGTCACAAAAAAACAACCTTGCTAGCTTGTTGTAAAATTAAAATTGAACAACTCGGGCCAGTAAATATATGAATATATATCGATCGATCTGCAGTCCATTATGGCGGTCATTCATCCAAAAATGCAGGTCAAATTAAACCACGACAAAGCTAGGATGAATTATCTGTAACGTTTTCCTGTTATTATTATCATAATTATTATAACATTAGGATTAGTTATAATAATATTAAGTAATTGATATGTGGTGCAACACTAATAACCTAATAGCTGGACTCCCATTATGATTAGGAGTCTGGTTAGGGTTTAGGAGACCTATTGGAATACAACCACAATGATGACCAGTGGTTATATATAGGGTCACAAGTCCTCTCACAGCTCACACTACATTCCTCATACACCATCTAGAGAGAGTTGAGCCCAGTGAGAGACAACAACGCTTACGCGAAACTCTGTTGCAGTCCGGATCATTCAACCTTTGTTGATTAAGAGCTGTGGCTGGAGGTTAGTACGATCCTGTTATCACATATTATGGTTACATGTGATATAATTATTCTAACAGTTGGTATCAGATTCCTGTATAATCTCTGCCTGGTTCTATTAATTGCATATACGTGATATTTAAATATGTTGTATACATTATACAATTAAGTTACATATTTAATTTTTTGCAATTAATTCGGGCTGCTGTAAATATTTTTTTGTTGAATTATTTTCCGCATAAAGAGTCAATTAAACAAAAGTCAAAATTAAACAAAATCAATTGGAATTTTTTGGTTTTGGCTGCTACGCTGTTTTGGACTTCTTCACTTAAATTATCCAGTTGAATTTTGTCTAAAGTCAATATTAAAATTATTATTAAATTTTGAACAAATTATTAAGTTTTAAATTTGTTTGAATTTTAATTTTAATATTGAATTTTGATTTAAATTGCATTAAGTATAGCAATTTGAATGTTTAATTGAAGTCAATATCAAAATTATTATTCAGTTTTGAACAAATTATTAAGTTTTCAATTTGTTCGAATTTTAATTTTAATATTGAATTTTTCAGTTAAATTGTATTAAGTGTTACAATTTAATATTTGGTTATGGAGTATGAGTTAATAATGTGCATAATCTGAGCATGCTATGTATGTCTTTACTGCAATAATTATTTTGACTGTTATAATTATGCCTCTAGAAAAGCATGTTCATTAAGACTGAATTTAGAGCCTTTTAGGTCTGAATTGTATGCTTATTACGCATGATTTAGTGCCTTTTAGGTGAATTTAGTGCCTATTAAGAATAGATTATGCATATTATTACTCTTTCAGTCAATACTCCATTCGCGATTCTTGTTAAAGGATCTTAAAGCGCATAAAGTACATAAAACTCATCATAGTTTTACCCTATTTAAAGCCTTATCCTTAAGTGATTCTACATTCTTATAGATCAACCAAACGATTTTACTTTAAATATGAGAACATATGATTTAGGGAAGTTTCTTGGGGAGGAATACTAGTTTTCTGGCCCTGGCTTAAAACGCCTTGCTGGCTGAAATCGCTAAAATGCCTTCAGTCATATTGCTATTAGTCCCTTTACGACGCTACTCTGTCTAAGGAGTTGGTTTTTAATGGAGCCTTAGCACCAACCAACGTTCCTGGGAGTATACCTAAGGATTGTCTATCATGTTTTGGTTTGGTTAGGGTTTAGGAGACCTATTGGAATACAACCACAATGATGGCCAGTGGTTATATATAGGGTCACAAGTCCTCTCACAGCTCACACTACATTCCTCATACACCATCTAGAGAGAGTTGAGCCCAGTGAGAGACAACAACGCTTACGCAAAACTCTGTTGCAGTCCGGATCATTCAACCTTTGTTGATTAAGAGCTATGGCTGGAGGTTAGTACGATCCTGTTATCACATATTATGGTTACATGTGATATAATTATTCTAACAGTAACTCTACCCATTACTCAAACAATAACAATTGATATCCCTATGCTAGACGATGATAACCACAAAGAGTGGAAAGAGGCTATTCTCCTACATTTAGGTTTGTTAGGAGTGGATTACGCTGTTCTCAATGATGAGCCCCCCGCGGTTACTGCGGCAAGCACTACCACACAAAAAGAACTGTGGGAGCGATGGGAGAGATCCAATCGCATGGGCGTGTACCTCATCAAGTCAAAACTTCCTAAGGGAATACGGGGTACCGTTGAAGACATTGAGAAAGCTAAGCCTTTGCTTAAAGCCATTGATGATCAATTCGTTGATTCTAATAAATCTTTGGCTAGCACACTCATAATGAAGTTTATCAATCTGCGTCTTTCCACTGTTAAGGGAACACGTAAACACATCATGCAAGTTAGAGAAATTGCAACTCAATTGAAGAAGTTTGAGATTATTTTACCAGATTCTTTTGTGGTGCATTTTGCACTCAATACCCTTCCTCAGGAGTATAGCCCATTTAAGATTTCCTACAATACACATAAAGTGAATTGGTCTATCAATGAATTGATAACCATGTGTACTGAAGAGGAAACAAGGCTTCTGACTGAGATTGGGGAAAGTGCTTTTATGGCCACAACAAGGTCCAAGGGAAAATCTGGAAAGACTAAGGGTTCCACTAACGCAGCTAAGGGCAAATTAACCCCAAAAGTTGACATAAAGAAGATACAAAAGTGTTTCTTCTGTAAAAACAAGGGACACATGAAGAAAGATTGTATCAAATATAAGAAGTGGAAATCCCAGCAAGGTACTGTTCCCTCTTCTTTTGTATACGGTTTAAAACAAGCTTCCCGTCAATGGTATATCAAATTCGATGGGGTAATTTCTTCATTTGGTTTTGTTGAAAATCCCTTGGATCCTTGTATATACCAAAAGGTGAGTGGGAGTCGAATATGTTTTCTTGTTTTATATGTGGATGACATTTTACTTGCCACCAACGATAAGGGGATGCTTCGTGATGTGAAACAATTTCTCTCTAAGAACTTTGACATGAAGGATATGGGTGATGCCTCATATGTTATTGGCATCAAAATTCATAGGGATAGGTCCCGGGGCATACTGGGTTTATCTCAAGAAACCTATATAAGCAAAGTTTTAGAAAGATTTCAGATGAAAAATTGTTCACCAAGCGTTGCTCCCATTGCAAAGGGGGACAAATTTAGTTTGGATCAATGTCCGAAAAATGACTTTGAGAAAGAATCCATGGAGAACATCCCTTATGCTGCAGCCGTTGGGTGTCTTGGATATATTCAAGTCTGTACAAGGCCTGACATTGCTTTCGCGGTTGGAATGCTCGGACGTTACCTGCACAATCCGGGATTAGACCACTGGAGAGCTGTGAAGAAGGTTCTAAGGTATCTAAAAGGAACCAAAGACTACAAGCTTGGGTTTAGACAGACGGACAATCTAGATGTTGTCAGCTATTCTGATGCTGACTTCGCTGGCTGTGTTGATTCTCGAAAATCAACTTCTGGGTGCGTTTTTATTATGGCCGGTGGGGCTATCTCATGGAGAAGTGTCAAACAGTCCTTAATAGCCACTTCTACATGTGAAGCCGAGTTCGTTTCCTGTTTCGAGGCTACTTCTCAAGGTGTTTGGCTAAAGAATTTTATCTCAGGGCTTAGAGTTATGAACTCTATATCAAAGCCATTGAAAGTCTACTGTGACAACTCAGCTGCAATCTTCCTGGCTAAGAACAACAAAAGTGGGAGTCGAAGTAAGCACATCGACATCAAATTCTTAGCCATTAGGGAGCGTGTCAAGAATAAAGTTGTAATCATTGAACACATTAGGACTGAGCTGATGTTGGCAGATCCCTTGACTAAAGGCATGCCTCCATTTAAATTCAAGGATCTGGTTCAGAAAATGGGACTTTCATCTATTTTGTAATTTGTATATACATCCAGTTCAATAAAATTCTTTTGCATTCAGACATTTTCTCAATTAAGAGTGTGTACACCTGCATTTGCTTTATATTACTGAGAAAATGTACTAAAGTTGGACTTGAAATAAACATAGGGTTTGTTTCATTAAGTTTTGTTTCCTAATTAAGTGCTTAAGGGCAGTTTGCATTTGATCATAGTGGATACTACTTGTATTAATGAGGACATATCACTATGGTCGGTGTTTTTCTGTTCTGGGGCAGGAGTGTTTGCACCAAGTGGGAGAATGTAACATTTTCCTGTTATTATTATCATAATTATTATAACATTAGGATTAGTTATAATAATATTAAGTAATTGATATGTGGTGCAACACTAATAACCTAATAGCTGGACTCCCATTATGATTAGGAGTCTGGTTAGGGTTTAGGAGACCTATTGGAATACAACCACAATGATGGCCAGTGGTTATATATAGGGTCACAAGTCCTCTCACAGCTCACACTACATTCCTCATACACCATCTAGAGAGAGTTGAGCCCAGTGAGAGACAACAACGCTTACGCGAAACTCTGTTGCAGTCCGGATCATTCAACCTTTGTTGATTAAGAGCTATGGCTGGAGGTTAGTACGATCCTGTTATCACATATTATGGTTACATGTGATATAATTATTCTAACATTATCTAGAAGTGTTAGGTTGTTCGTCAATTGTAAGATTATGTTTCTTTGTATATTGTCAAATTATAAACAGTATGTATGTTACCTGCAGGGTTACGTTAACTATTAAGGCTGCGCTGCTTCGTCAAACTGTCATTGTTACGTTGATAATGGTTAAAGGATTTTTGTTTTTTACTAGCTAGCTATCTAGGCTCTTTATCTCCGAAGACTAAGCTGCTCCATAATTGAACAACATCTTCATTCGATCACAATGGACTAAATTATTTCAAAATTGAACAACCATCGAACCACCTACGTCTCGGCTTTTGCCATGTTGCACAATTCTCACTCTTTAATTTATCCATTTAGAAAGCATTAGGTTCAAGAAATTTCTTCTTCTTATTATTATTGGTTATGTTAAATTACATTAATATATTCGCTAGTACATATTTCTGGGGAAGTGTACAATGTTTGTTTAGTTTGAATTCCAGTAATGTATTGTTCCCAGAGCCCCCACTTTTAGAGTTATGGTAACTTCCTCTCACCTATACTGCTGCCGGTGAGATTCAATTCTAGATCATTGTTTTTAAACTTCACCATGTGATCAATTGAGCTACTCATGCGGACTTGTTTTCGTTGATACTCTGTCAGGCCGAGCCGTGAGGACCTTGAGTTGGGAATTCGACCTTTTAGAAATAAATCAACGAAGACAAAGAATAAACATAGGATAAAATGAATGAAAGGAAATAGTATAGGACTCAGACATTGAAACCCTTATCTAATAAAGGTATGTGTTTTTCAATTAATGGGGTATTCCAAACCCATAGTAGTATTCTAAAACCTATCAACCAAACAATAACAATTGCTTTGATACCCATAACTTATACCAAACCTGTCAACCAAACACACCCTAAACATTAAACATTTAGAACAATTATACTATCTTAGGCCCTAGCCCAAGCCTCTCGCAAATTATATTGTGGACCATGATCATAGCTGATACTGCAGTTGTGTTGAACGGATACTGCAGTTGTGTTGAAAAGATACTGCAGTTGTGTTGAAAGGAAACTGCAGTTGCACGGAACAGAAGTCATTCATCCGTTCAACACAACTGCAGTATCCGTTCAACACAATTACAGTATCTTTCAACACAACTGTAGTATCCGTTCAACACAACTGCATTTCCAGATGGATGACACGGCCTTTATTCTGCACAACTGCAGTATCCTTTCAACACAACTGCAGTATCAACCATGACCCATGGTCCACAGTATAACAACTGCAAGCCTCTAAACTAATTACTCATACATCATAGCAACAAATAACATAAAATTGCAAAAGGAACATTTAAATTAAAGAGCGTAATAGATGAAGGAAATAGAAATTTATTTTAATAAATAGAAGTAAATCTTGATGTAATCCAAGGGTGAAATCCTTCAATACAAATTTTTAAAATGTTACGATATGCAGGTAGGCTTCGAATTATTAATAGAACACCAAAGTTGTAATACTGACGATAAATTAAACCATGTGTATTGATGGATTTAATTAACCCGGGTAGCCCGAATCAATAAACCCGAATAGATTATAGGGGGTACGACAAGAATGGATCAAAGCGTACCTTGGGGATACTTGTATATATTGAACGAATAATGAAGCTATTACAGGATTGGTAATAACAGGACAAAGATGTCGTTAAGACCAAGAAGTGGAAGATGTCTTGTTTAGACAATGTTACATGTTTATGTACTAGCTGCAGGTCCAACAACCTGGAGAAAACCCCTCGAGCGGGCCTGGACCGCGTCCCACGCCGATAAGACCGCGTCAAACCACGACCCCGGCCCCCTGGGCCGAGCCCAGAGCTCGGCCCAGCCGACCTCTGGAGAGGTCGGCCCAGCCGACCTCGTGGAGGACGGCCATGGGCCGAAAGGGCCCAGGTCATGCTCCCGGGTCGGGTGATCCTTGACCCGTGCTCCGTGGCGGGTCCGGGTATGATTTATCCATCATCAGTCCCCCACTCTCTGAGCTGCGATAAGTCGTCAGCGAAAGAGAGTAGACTCGTAAAACCGCGCCGCACGAACGCCGTACCACTCCTACAACTATGTACGAAATATTACTCCCACCCTTGGTTAAAAATAAATCTCCAAGAATCCTCGGCAAAACAGAAGTTTTATCGCGATAGAAGTGCACACACGGATGAATTTCGGAATTTGAAGTCATCCTTATCCCTTACAAGTCTTCTCCTACCACCATTCTTCCACCCCAACCTCTATAAAAGATCTTGTCACCAACCTTTCACCCTCACATCACCAACTTTTCCCTTTCTACACTCAACCATCACCATCACCTTTTTAACCTTTTGACTTTCCCTCTTCCCAACGAAAGTTCAAATTTTTTCAAAATGTCATCTACTTTCCCCCCATTTTCCTCTCCCCCTCCACCTATATAACCTCCCTCAACCTTCCATTTGGATTTCCACACCATCCATACCCCTACAAAATCCGAAAAAGAAAACCGGCCACGAGAGGGTGATTCCGCCGCCGCCGGTGACCCCCGCCAAGCCTCGCCCACGTCAGCCGCCACTGCTACCGGTGATCCTCACCGAGGCCCGTTGACGTCAGCTGCCGCGAGCCTCCCGATCCTCGCTGAAGCCCGTCGACGCCAACCGCCGAAAGCCCTCCTGCCGAAGCTCGCCGACGCCCGCCGCCAGCGACTGCTGCCGTGGAGTTCCACAGTGGCCGACAGCCGCTGCTCTGCCGCAAAAAATCCCCAAAAATCGCCGTGAACCCCCACCGTCGGTAGTACCGCCATCAACAGCGAGAAACTCCCCACGCGTCATCGCCGCCGGCTCCGAGCAACGTTGCCGCCGAAGTTGGGCCGTGCTACTGCCGACTCCGAGTAGTCCGAACCGCCGAGCCCACCGTCGAGGACCGCTAACCGTCGATGTCGGCGTACTTCGTGACCGCGAGTGCTAACCGCCGACCGCCGCGACCGCCGGCCACGCGCCGCACCGCCATCGCCGTCGCCGAGCTGCGTCGCCCACTCCGTCCGTCTCCGTCACTCTCCTCCGACCACCGAGCTCGTCCAAGCCGACCTCTACCCTTCGGCCCAAATCACTCTCTTGTCATCCCAAGTGTCAACTCATCTCTCCTTAGAACCGGGTGAGTAGTTTTGCGTTCTCCTTTTAGAGTTCCACTTGATTCATTTCGTGCATGCCATTGACTCCTCAAGACCCTTATGTGAGCTTGTTGGACTCTATAAGTACTCTAGATTTGCCCATGGATGACGATGAGCCCGTCCCCCTAGATCAATTTCCCTCTCCTCCTCTTGAGGTTGACATGGCACTTAGGCGACCCGCCGTCGCGGCCCGCCCTCTTCGTGCCCTTGTGCCTACCGCGCTTCCAAACCCTTCCCGCTCTAGATTACATACTGAGCTTGATTCGACCACCCCCCGCGAGGCCACCGTGTCGCTTAGTGACTACGACATCGCGTGTGCCCGGTCCTTGTTAGGACCAACCGTGGAGGTCGTGGTTCCTTCCCCGGGGAGCAGTATCCTTGAACCTCCCTCCCCGAACTATTTCGGTGTCCACCTCCGGTCCCTTGAGATGGGCCTTCGTTTTCCGCTTAAATCCTTTGTGGTGGACATCCTGAACTCACATGGTATTGCTCCTGGGCAGCTAGTGCCTAACTCCCACCGCCTTCTGGCCGCCTTCATGATTAGATGTGCCCAGGTCGGTATCTCGCCCACGTTGGATCTCTTTCATGCCCACTTCCACATCACTTGTGCCCCTGCCCTCCTGAGTAAGGGGTTTGCGTCTTTCGCTGCCCGATCTAATAAGAAACTCTTCCACGAGCCTAAATCTTCGAACAAATTTTGGAAGCCCAAATTTGTCTTTGTGTCTACCGGCCCTTCCCTTCCTTTCCATGTGTCTTGGGGTGGCTTCTTCTATAAGCGCCCCCTCCCCCCAGTCACGGACGAGCTCGCCGATCGGGGCTACTTACTTCTGAATCCACAGAGCGTTGACGGGTTGACGGATACCACGGCGCTTGTGACGGAGAAGGCTTTGTCCGACCTTGGTTTCACGCGGCACGCCGCTCCACATCCTCCTAGGGCGGTGGTGACTGAGTTGGTCTCGTCGTCAGGTGAAGACACGGATGGAGATGAGCCGGATGAGATTGAGGCCGACCCCGACTACTCGGCCGACCTCGGGCCCGCCGGCCTCCGAGGGGCCGACCCCTCTACCTCGGCGAACCCTTGCGCGGGTTTGATAGCTTACCGTCCTCGTTGTTGTAGACCACTCTTTTGAGTCGTATGTGTAACCCCATCCTCTTCTTTGCAGATATGTCTGAGTCCTTCGAGGCTATGATTGACATCCCCGAGGGCATGGACGACCTTGCCCAGATGGATACTGATGGTCAGGTTGCGGGTCCCTCTTGTGACCCTTAGATAGTTTTTCCTGCTTTGCTGCTCGTTTTTTTTTTTTTTTTTTTTTTTTTTTTTTTTTTTTTGGTGGTGTGTTTTGACACCTTGCTACTTTATGTTTTGGTGATGTATGTTGAACATCTTCCTTGCACTTAACTTCTTTATTATGATGAACATTTTGCATGTGTCCGTGACACGCAGCAGCTATTTGACTCCCCTTGTCGCAACTCCTTTTCTACCCTTCATATATTTTGTGAATTGTAGTTTGAGATCGTGCCCCGTCAACGGGAGTCGAGTGAGGCGCGAAGGCCCAGGGCCTCATGCCGACCTCAGCCACCGCCGACCCTGGCCACCACCGACCACGGCCACCGCCGTGGTCTGCTGCGGCGGAGGTCGGCCGATGTCGAGGCTGGCCTCGCTGAGGTCGGCCGACGCAGGTCCGGTCGGATTCGCTATGTTTCCCGATGTGCTCTTGTGGTACTTGCGTACTTTTGTTTAGAAAAAATTCGTGTTTTTCGTTCATGCTTTTGTTGTAACTTTGCTTTTTAAGTTGGCGTCAGGTCGGGGTACCTCCACCCACGACCCTTAGCACACCCGTTCGATGGTAGGCAAGATTGAACCTCGGAGGTTGAGTCTCGTACCCTCACTAGGATGTAAGTCGTTCTAAGCCAAGACCTCTTGGTCTTTCGCCTAGAGACTCTTCCGTTCGGCGATAGTCGGGGTCGGACCCCGTACCGCCCCTAGGGTGTCATAGTCGTCCTAAGTCGAGACCATTCGGTCTTGCGTCTAGGGACTCTTCCGTTCGACAATAGCCAAGGTCGGGCCTCGTAAATTCCCTAGGGCGTTTGCCTTGTCGGGTTGGAACCTTTTGGTCATGAGCCCGAAAGACTTGTCCGTTCGGCGATAGGCGAGGTCGGACCTCGTATCACCCCTAGGCGCTTAGCCGTTTAAAGAGGTAGGCTGGGGTATTTGTTGTGTGGTCGGCCCAAGGGGCGACCTCAGAGGTCGGCCGAAAGATGACTCGCGAGTCTGTCGATTGCGGCTACTGACACAAGTGAGAGAAAACTTGCTGTTTTATTAGGGAACGCAATATTAAGGGGTCGGACCGCCTTACAACACGTCATTCATTGATAATACTTGAGCAGGTGCTCTGAATTCCACACTCTCTCTACATCTTTTCCCTTCGGTGTTTTTAGCTTGTAGCTGCCGGGGCGGATCGTGGCCGCGATGATGTACGGACCCTCCCATCGTTTCGCTAGCTTGCCTCCCTCCAAAGGCTTGCTGGCCTCTCGTCGCCTCAACACATAGTCGCCGACCTGAAAGTAGCGGGGTCGGACTTTCTTGTCGTGGTACGCCTTGGCTTGCCTTTGGTAATTCTCGGCGCGAACCATGGCGGCTTCTCGTTTCTCGTCGATCATGTGGAGGTCGGCGCGATGGTGCTCCTCGTTGCGCTCGGGGTCGTACTCCTCCCCTCGGCGGGTCAGGAGGATGACTTCTGCGGGGGCTCGTGCCTCGAACCCGTAGCATAGTGCGAATGGAGTCTCCCCTGTCGCCTTTCTCGGCGTGGTGCGGTATGCCCACAAGATCGCTTCTAGGTTCTCGACCCACGCACCCCCTGCGGCCTCGAGGGTCTTTTTCAGCCCGTCCACTATTGTGCGGTTGGCGTTCTCCACTTGGCCGTTCGCCTGGGGGTAGGCTACTGCGACCTGACTATGGGTGATGCGCCATTCTTGACAAAAAATTTTGAACTCCCTACCCTCAAATTGCCGGCCGTTGTCGGAGATGATTTGCATTGGCACGCCGAAACGGCACAGTATATTTGAGTAAACAAATTGTTTGCACCGGGTGCTTGTGATGCTGGCCAGGGGTTCCGCTTCCACCCATTTCGTGAAATAGTCGATTGCGACGATGACGTACTTCCTCTTTCCCGTGCCCATGGGTAAGGCTCCCACTATGTCGATCCCCCACCTCGAGAAGGGGATTACTGAGCTGATCGGGGTGTAGTTGGTGGCGGGTCGGCCCGGGCCGACCTGGAATTGCTGGCAGGTCGAGCAGCTCCGTGCGTAGTCAGCACAGTCTTTCGCCATTCCTGGCCAGAAGTATCCCTGGAGTATGGCCCTCCGGGCCATAGTATAAGCTCCTTGATGTGCTGCGCATGTGCCTTCATGGATTTCTTCGATGAGTGCTCGGGCTTCATCAGGGTATAAACACCTTAGGAGGGCCCCGTTGTAGGACCTTTTGTACAGCACGTCTCCGATGAGCTCGTAGGTCGGAGCTCGTCTCTTGGCCGCCTTGGCGTCAGCCTCGTCCGAGGGTAACGCACCCGTCCGCTTATAGTGCACGAGGTGGTCCAGCCAACATGGTGGTCGGTCCTGTATGGGCAAGACCGGGTACGCCTCCAGGCTCGACTTGGAGAGGTCCTCTATTCGGGCGATTTTGGAGATATACTCTGGGGCTCCTTGGCTGAGCTTTGAGAGCATATCCGCCTCCACATTCTGTTCCCTCGGGACCTGTAGGATTTCATGGTGGGGTATCCGTCCCAACACTCGTAGCAGTACGTCGCGGTATCGGATCATTTTCTCATCATTGGCCTCGAACTCCCCGGAGACCTGGCCGACCACCAGCCGTGAATCACATCGGATTTTTAATTTCTCCGCCTTCATGCTAAGCGCGAACTGGAGGCCACACAGCAGTGCCTCGTATTCGGCCTCGTTGTTGGACAACTTGAAGTGGAAACGGAGCGCATAATACGCTCGGAAGCCCTCCGGGGTCACTAAGACAACCCCACCTCCACACGCCTTGTTGTTTGAGGATCCGTCGGTGGATAAGGTCAACCACTCCTCCTCTTCGCTTCTCGCTTGTTCCGTGGCCTCCCGGGCGGTGCACTCGACTATGAAGTCGGCGAGTGCCTGCCCCTTGATAGTCGGTCTCGGCTTGAAGTGGATGTCGAACTGGCTGAGGCGCGTGGACCACTTCACGAGTCGGCTCGCCGACCCTGCCCCTCGAAGGACCGCCTCCAGGGGTTGATTTGTAAGTACGTGCACCGGATGCGCTTGAAAATAGTGATTTAGCTTCTTGGCCGTGGCATCCACCGCGAATATGGCCTTCTCTGTTGGTGAGTATCGAAGCTCGGCACCGCGGAGGGCCTTGCTCACGTAATAGACGGGCCTCTGAGTTCCCGCGTCGTCCCGGACCAACACGGAGCTGATCGCGGCCTGTGATATTCCCAAGTATAGATATAAGATCTCCCCTTTCTCGGGCTTGGCCAAGGGGGGTAAAGACATCAGATAGGCCTTGAGGTCGTCGAAGGCTTTCTGACATGCAGCCGACCATTCAAAGCCATTGCACTTCTTGAGGACCCCAAAGAAGGGTAGGGACCTCTCGGCCGACCTCGAGAGGAAGCGGCCGAGGGCGGCCAGCCGACCATTGAGGCGCTGGACCTCGCGGAGGGACCTCGGAGGTTCCATCTCCAGAATGGCCTTGACCTTCTCGGGGTTGGGCTCTATGCCCCTCTTGGAGACCATATAACCCAAAAATTTTCCCCCGTGCACCCCGAAGGTACACTTCTTAGGGTTCAGACGCAAATCGAACTTCCGCATTATTGAAAATACCTCTGTTAGGTCGTCCGTGTGGAGGTCGGCCTCGGCACTCTTCACAATCATGTCGTCGACGTAGGCTTGAAGGTTCCGACCGAGGACCTTCTTGAAGACCTTGGCGACCATCCTCGTGTAGGTTGCCCCGGAGTTCTTGAGTCCAAACGCCATTACCCGGTAGCAAAAGACCCCCTCCGGGGTGGTGAAGGCCGTCCTCTCCTCGTCGGCCTCGTGCATAAAAATCTGATGATAACCTCGAAATGCGTCGAGGAAGCTCATGAGCGCGCACCCCGCCGTCTCGTCTACCAGCTGGTCAATGTTGGGCAGCGGGAACGGATCCATGGGGCACGCCTTGTTGAGGTCGGTGTAGTCCACGCACATCCTCTAGGTCGGCGGCTTGGGTGCGAGGACCACGTTTGCGAGCCACTCGGGGTATAGCACTTCCCGAATGTGCCCTATCTCGAGGAGGGTGTCGACCTCCCTCTTTACGAAATCGCGCCTCTCCGCCGAGAGGTACCTCTTCTTTTGTTGTACCGGCTTGACGGCGGGGTCTACCGCCAATTTGTGTGTGATGACCTCTCGGTCGAGGCCCGGCATGTCCTCGGGGCCCCATGCGAACACGTCCTTGAATTGGCGGATGACCTCGACTATCCGACCTCGGAGGTCGGCCGGCAACCCCGTTCCGACCTTGACGACTCGTTCGGGTCGGCCGAGGTCCAACACGACCTCCTCGGTTTCGACTATAGATTCGGCGCGGGGCCGACCCCCCTCGCCTTGTAGCGCCTTCTCGCCGATGGTGTGTACTTGGAGGTCTCTTTTGCCGATCTGGCGACATGCTTTCAGGTAGCAGCTCCGACTAACCTTCTGATCTCCCCTCGCCACGCCGACCCCGGTGGGGGTAGGGAACTTCAGACATAGGTGCTCCATGGATATGATGCTCCGAAGGTCCTCCAAGGCGGGTCGGCCGAGAATGATGTTGTGGGCGCATTCGATCTTGACGACCACGAACTCGGCTTCCCACCTCTTGACGTGTGGTGCGGTGCCTATCTCCACCTCAAGGTTAATGGAGCCCTCCGTCTCGATCGAGTCTCCTGTGAACCCGGACAGCGGGGTTCTTACTGGTGCCAACTGCTTCCTTGTCAAGCCGAGCTTAGTGAACGTGTCATAATACATGACGTTCACGGAGCTCCCCGTGTCCACCAACACCCGGTGGACGATAGTGTTGTTGATGTCCAGGGTGATCACCAAGGCATCACGATGGGGTAGGGGTCCGTCTGCGAGGTCGTCGTCTGTGAAGATGATAGGTTCCCTCCTCTCCTTCTTCTCTTGCGGTTGGAGGATGACCTCCCCTACGTAGAGGTTCCGAGCCCATTTCTTCCTTTCTGATTGTGTGTCCCCCCCTTCGGGACCACCAAAGATGACATGGATGACCTGTTTTTTTTGGGGGTTGGGACTCGTCCAGCTCCTTCTCCTCCTCCTCGGTGAGTTGGTCGAGCTCTCTCTTGCGCGACCCGGAGGCGGGTGGCTCGGGACCACCCTTCTTTTTCCACACATTGGCCGGAGGTCGGCCTTGCCCCGACCTTTTGACGTATTGGCCGAGGTAGCCCCTCTGAATGAGCTCCTCGATCTGTCTCTTGAGAACCATGCACTCGTCCGTGTCGTGCCCTTGCTGCCTGTGGAAACGGCAATATTTGTTGGGGTCCGCGTTGGGTGACACCTTCATGCATTCCTGTGGGTATGATACTATGCCCATGACCTCGGCGTGCTCGAGGATAACACTCACCGGATGCGTTAAGGGAGTGAGGTAGCACAATGGGGCTAGCCGCGGCCCGGCCTGGCGTGGGGGCTTCGGCGCACGGCGTTCATCCTGGGGTGCCTTGTCTCGCCGACCTCGCTCCTCCTCCTTCTTCTTTCTTTCGGCCTCCTCCGCCTCTGCGAACCTCGCCGCTCGGTCCAGCAACACGGCGTATGTCTTGGGACGGTTTTGGACGAGGTCGCGGTGGAAAGGACCTGATCTGACGTTGCTGGTGAAGATCGGTATGGCTGCTTTCTCGTCGAAGTTTTCGACCGACCTCGCCTCCTTCTTCCATCTGGTGAGGTAGTCGGTCAATGTCTCCGTACTCCCCTGTTCTAACTTGCACATACTGGCAAACTGCTTCTTCTTCGGTATGCTGCAGGCGTAGTACGACAAGAACTTCACCGAGAGATCCGCAAAGGTCGAGATGGATTTCTCGGGCAACGATGTGAACCAGTCTTGCGCTTGGCCGTCGAGGGTTGCGAAAAAGCCCCGGCACATGACGGCGTCACTCGCACCCGTCATCATGATGGCGGCCCGATACCTGTTGAGGTGGGACCGGGGGTCGGCCGACCCCGTATAAGCCTTGATGGTTGGGAATCGGAAATCCCTCGGTAGCGGCTCCGCCATGACATCGTCGGTGAAGAAATCCCTCGGTAGCGGCTCCGCCATGACATCGTCGGTGAAGGGGGAGGTCAACAGCGGCTCCGCCATGACATCGTCGGTGAAGGGGGAGGTCAACACCTCCTGAGGCTCCGCATCGTCGGTGAAGGGGGAGGTCAACACCTCCTGAGGCTCCGGGGACCCTTCCCGTGCTTCCAACTTATGCTGGAGCTCGTCCATCCGCCTACGTAACTGCTCCATCTCACTGCTGTGGGAGCTCGTGGGTCGTCCACGAGTCTCCCCGGATTGCTCTATACGCGAGGCTTGCTCCCGCCGAGGTTGAGCGCGGGGCTCAAGGCTCGGGGCCCTTCGTGAAGCCGACCCCTCGGCGGGCGCCTCGTTGAGTGGTCCGAAGTCGAGGCGTTCGTGGATTGGGGCCCGTGTGCCCAATCGTCCGAGAGCGGACTTGGTAGCCCAGACGGGGCGGGCTCCTCTTGTCTCGCGCTGTGCAGGCCGACCTCGAGGGGCCTCGTGTCCTCCCCTCCCTGCTGAGGGCCGAGGTGAATTGACCTCCTCGGGTGTGCGAGGTCGGCGGGTGCTCGGACCCTCCTCCCGCCGTGATGGGCCGGGGGGAAGAGCCACGAGGTTGCCTTGAAGCCCATCCAAGATCTGCGTCAACACGGTGGTGGCTTGCCGGAGCGCGGCCATCCCCTCCTGAAAGCCCGGGGCTGGAGGTGGACGGGGCGGGGTCGGCCCGGCGTGTCGGTTGTTGTTGAGGACGTCCCGGAGGTCGCCGGCCGACCTCGCGGGCAGGGTTTGGTGACTCGCCGTCCCGTTAGGTTCACCGGCACGGGAGGGAGCGCGGTTACCCCGCGAGCCGTGGGAGTTACCGGAGTTGGATCCTGATCTTGCCATAGCTAGTGAATAGCACGCTCGAGCCTGTACGTCGAGCTCTCAATGAAAGCACCAATGATGGATTTAATTAACCCGGGTAGCCCGAATCAATAAACCCGAATAGATTATAGGGGGTACGACAAGAATGGATCAAAGCGTACCTTGGGGATACTTGTATATATTGAACGAATAATGAAGCTATTACAGGATTGGTAATAACAGGACAAAGATGTCGTTAAGACCAAGAAGTGGAAGATGTCTTGTTTAGACAATGTTACATGTTTATGTACTAGCTGCAGGTCCAACAACCTGGAGAAAACCCCTCGAGCGGGCCTGGACCGCGTCCCACGCTGATAAGACTGCGTCAAACCACGACCCCGGCCCCCTGGGCCGAGCCCAGAGCTCGGCCCAGCCGACCTCTGGAGAGGTCGGCCTAGCGGACCTCGTGGAGGACGGCCATGGGCCGAAAGGGCCCAGGTCATGCTCCCGGGTCGGGTGATCCTTGACCCGTGCTCCGTGGCGGGTCCGGGTATGATTTATCCATCGTGTATAATTGCAAATTTTACTATTTAACCATCAAAGTTATAGAAAATTAGCGTTGTACGTACATTGAATAGTCAATCATTTCAATCAAAATTTGTTTGGCATTATTATTTTATACGGAGTAATTAATTTGAGTGTGGGGTCATTATTAACAGTTTACTCATACTTTTATTTATTTTATTTTTTTTTGAAAAGTTTACTCATACTTTTATGGAGAATGGTTAGTCTTACATGTTGGGTAATGGGTTATTTGAGTACTCTTTTTGTCAACCAATCCCCAAGTAGTTAATATAATTAGCTTCAAATTATTTTATTTTTAAATTGTTTTTATGGTATTAATAAAATACTTGGTAAATAAATATATAACATTATTTTGTATTATAACTTTGATATTTAATTACAAGATATTGTAAAAATAAGATAATGGACAATGTAATGAATATCAATTGATAAATTTGAATGTAAAGAATCTTTGCATGAGAGAAAACAAAGACAATATAACTAATTAAATTATTTCTCTTATTTAATTTAATTTATTGATAATGAATAATTTTTCCAAATAAATGCATTGTAGACACATAATTCTAAATTAAAGAAATACATATGTATCATTTTTTTTGCAGCTACTAATTTATTTAATTTAATAAGAGTAAAACAGAGTGAGAAACTTAATTATGTCAAATTTGATTGGGATGAGGTTCGAACCTAATACCTTTCTTAAAGAAATTAATGGGTAAGTTAAAAGTTAACGGAATATTAACGGAGAAGAGAATATTTAACGAAAAAACTTAACGGATAATCATATAATTAAAGATAAATTAGGAAATCTCAAAGAAAAATATAAATCTAAACAATCTGAACTATCCATTTGATTAAATAATTTGACAGCCATTTTTTCTACCCATTTTAGGCCTAACTCTCTTTGGCTCTTATTAATATAGTAGATATTATAAATATAATAATAAAATAACAAATAAAAATTTAAAAAATATATAAAGACAAAAGTCTGCCATGCGTGATAATCTTTTTCACAGTTGCAAGTAGGCATGACCACGGTTCGGTTCGAACCGTCCGGTTCGAACCGAACCGTGCACTGTACTAACCGAACCGGAACCGGAACCGACCGTACGGTTCCGGTTCCGATTCCGGTTCCTAACCGGAACCCATAAGGTTCCGGTTAAGGTTCTAGAAATTATGGAACCGGAACCGCCGGTTCCGAACCGGAACCGGACGGTTCCGGTTCCAGAACCGTGACTACTGCACGCAAATGCAGTTGGCAGTAGCCATGAAATCATAGCTACTGCCAACTGCCATGAATATATATTATATATGTAAATATATTATGGCAGTAGCCCTGAACTATATATATTACGTATTATATATATTGTAAATTATATATATTATATATTATATTAGATATTAGATATATTAGATATTATATTATATATATATTAGATATTAGATATATATATTTACGTATTATACATATTATATATTATATATATTATATACATTAGATATTATATTATATATTATACATTAGATATTTATATATTATATATTTACAAAAAAAAAAAAAAAAAAAAAAGAGGTTAGAACCGGCGGTTCTAACCGGAACCGCCGGTTCATGAACTGGAACCGGAACCTTATATTAAGGTTCCGGTTCCGGTTTGCAATATTGTGGAACCGTGAACCGCCGGTTCGGAACCGGAACCGAACCGTGGTCACGTCTAGTTGCAAGCTTGACACCACATCATCTTCCACATCAAATTGAAAGAGGCACAATTGGAGGGATAAAGATAATAAGACAATTATTAAACACATTGGACTTGTTTGGTAATAAAGTAGTTAGTTTATCAGACAATTTTAACTTGTTTGACAACTATTAATCGTTTGACTTGGTTAAACAGCTAATATGAGTGCTTAATTAATTAGCTATTTGAGAAAATAAATATAACTTTAAAAGTTATTTTGCACGTAATCCGCTATCAACTAACTAATTTACCAAACATCTTTCTATTATTGGTAAATGTTATTAGCTAGTCAAATTTACTAACTCAATCGGCTAACATCTATTCAGAGGTGGCAACAAATGTAACGTTGAATTGTGTCGTCTAGATATGTAAGATTTCAAATCGTATTCATTTTTTTTTCTAATGACGACTCCTGATCATCTGATCTGAGTGACAGCCAATGAAGGAATATAATGAAAAGTGTAATAAGCACAAATTACTATACCTAATCAATCCTTTCTGATATGTATATATAGTGATATTTTCGCTGGCCTCGAGATTAACCTCATCAAAGTTCAAACTAATTAGCTATACCAGCCATGGATTTCCCTCTACCAGCAAGCCTTATTGTTGCGGCGGCAGCTTTTATACTTGTCACCTGCTTCTTCCTCTTCCGATCCGTAACAAAGAAGGAAAAAGAATCCCCGAACCAGGCTTGGCATGGCCTATAATCGGCCATTTCCACCTCTTGGGCGGCAATGATCAAATGCCCCACAAAGTGCTGGGCGACTTGGCAGACAAATACGGGCCTTTATTCCGAATGAGGCTCGGCGCACACCAAGTTTTGGTGGCTAACGACCGAGCCCTCGCCGGCCGCCCCAAGGCCATAGCTTCGGAACACATAGGCTACAACTACTATACGCAGACTTCGGGCTGGCCCCACACAGTCCCTTCTGGCGTGAAATCCCCAAGGTGGTCATGCTGGAGTTTTTGTCCAACCGCCGCGTGGAGGCGCTCCGCCATTTCCGGGGATCGGGAGCCAAAACATTCGTCCAAGACATCTACCGAACTTGGGCGAAGGACAAGAATAATGAAACCAACGTTGTGGAGGTGGACATGAAGGATCGGAGTTGTTTGGGAAATTAATCATAGACTCCAGCCATGTTACACTTACTTTTCGGGAAACGGTACGAGGAAGTAGGGAGCGGGGTGACGGCCACGTTCAGGAGAACCTTTGAACTGCTGGGGATGTCTATTGTGGGTGATTTCCTGCCATGGTTAAGATGGTTGGACATTGGAGGGTATGAGAAGCTAGGCCATTAAGGAGAACACTAAAGAGATGGACAGGGTATAGTAATGCAAGATTGGCTACAACAACATAAAAACAAATTAAAACTACTAATAATGTAGAAGACCAACAAGTAGACTTCAATTCATGGATGCATTCCTTTCCCAAATCCATCGTAACAAAGATATTCTCAATGGTTTTGATTCTGACACCGTTGTCAAAGCCACTTGCACGGTATGCATGCATGCAAATACTCTCTTCTTAAATATAATTAATTTTAATTGTATGCTTGCCATGACCATATACTTGATTGCAGGCTTTATTGGCATGCAGCAGGTACTGATGATACAACTTCAACCATGTTAACCTGGGGACTTTCTTTAATTTTGAATAATGATAATGTGTTGGAGAAGATTCAAGGCGAGCTAGACAACATTGTCAGGAGAGAAAGGCATGTCAACGAGTCGGATCTAGGCAATTTGACTTATTTTCAAGCTGTCATCAAGGAAACTAGTTTCCGTTTATATCCTCCAGGCCCTCTCTTAATTCCACATGAAGCTATGGAAGATTGCAAGATCAATGGCTATCACGTCTTCAAGGGTACACGCGTAATGATAAATGTTTCAAAGATTCAACGCGATCCGAATTTTTGGGTAGATCCCGATGCTTTTAAACCTGAGAGATTTTTGATGGAGCACAAGGATATTGATCTGAGGGGCAATCATTTCGACCTAATCCCATTTGGTATCGGAAGAAGAATTTGCCCAGGGATGTCTTTAGCACTACAAAGTATGCAATTGGGCTTGGCTGCTGTCATTCATAGCTTTGATATAAAAAGATGTTCGGATGAACCAATTGACATGACAGATCAGAGGCTAATGGCTTGGCGGTTGGCAAAGCAACTCCACTCCAAGTTTTCCTTTCCCCACGCCTACCTTCTCATCTCTACCTTTGACTTCTTCACCTGTACGTGGATGCAGTTTCAAGGTGTTTATTTTATCAATTCGAACTATGTTATTTCATATAAGAGCATATAATAAAAATAATTAATATAGTAGAATGGAACTTTTGATGATGAATAAGATTGGAAATATGTATCCAAGAATTTCTTTTAATTTTAATGTATCCAAGAATTTCTTTTGTCCGACAAGTCTTAGAATAAGTTGGAATCTTTGAGTGATTGAAATTACCTTACATTCATGCTGGAATAGCCAAATAATGATATGTTCTCATTATACAGCCGTGAGTAGACTATCGAGGACCTTCCATCCTTGTCTACATCTGGGATGAGGAAGAAGGTTCTCATCTTCCACAACCATATAGACCATTTTGTCCACAACCTTCATAATTATGGATTCCTCTACCACAGCCATGGCTTGCTAAAGAATCGAAGAATCACTGGAAAATAAGTTGTCACCATAAATTTGTTACTTGTCAAAAAAAAGTGAACTTCTCTGACACCA
Organism: Ipomoea triloba; assembly: GCF_003576645.1. Taxonomy (NCBI): domain Eukaryota; kingdom Viridiplantae; phylum Streptophyta; class Magnoliopsida; order Solanales; family Convolvulaceae; genus Ipomoea; species Ipomoea triloba. The sequence goes on from NC_044928.1 coordinate 315,748, forward strand.
TGGTAAATTTGTTACTTTGGATAGAGAATGATGCACTATAATAAGAAAAATTGAATTTACCCAAAGGAATTCATAAATAAATTAATATAATTCGTTGGTATTTAACTTACCAATAGATTTCGGTAGGTACATCAATAAAATTATTAGCTGTTTGGTTCACTTATATAAAATTCTGTTTAGTTCATGCTATGTAATTTTCTTATGAAATGTAACTTAATCGCAACATAAAATTTCCCTTTCTTAGATATTCTCACTTGATTTTGTTTTTTTTTTGGTAAATCTCCGTCCGTTTAACGGTTCGGGGTCCACCCACGTTCGCCCCGGGAACTGGTCCAAGGGCAATCGTCACTTGTAGGAATTGAACCCGGGTTCTCCCAAAATTCCTCCCCACAAAAAAAGCTCACTTGCCACTTAAGCTACCCCACTGGGTTAGAATAGTTGATTTTGTAACTGTAATTCTAATAAGTAGATTGTATACTCGTTCGTTTTGATTAGAGTGTAATGCTACTTACTTCATTGTTGTCATATGATCTATATATAATAAAACTATGACGATCCAATACAAAAAGTAGCACATGTGCATGTCAAATCAGGCAATCGAATTATCCTTCCCCAATTTAATTTAACTCGTGTAAATTTGTCACAAATAATGACGCATTATTTTCGTGAAACCCGGTGATTGGTGTAGCAAAAATGAGTGATAGTGAGTGTACGGGTGTGAAATTAATATCGTCCTCAGGAAATTGGGTCTATGACACTCAATATGCAATCACAAAATTAGCCACTAGCATAAGAAGATAAACAAGAAGCTAAGCAAACGACAATAAGGTAGAACAAACACATATAGACAAGAGATAAATATAAAATAAAGAAATATGGCTCAAGCTAGGGAGCATTATCATCTAAATGTTTCACAACCTACGGGGTTAGGGAGAACAAATAACCAAAGAGTCAATCAGAAATGCACATAGGTATCCTAATCTATAAGTCACTCACGTGAGCAAATTAACAAGGATTAGAACAAGGAATTGCCTCACTTTCATGGTGTATCAATTCCAAGTCCATCAAGCACACAAAGCATCTGAAACCCCCTCAATTTTACTCATTTTCATAGGAAAATTCGGGTTTATGCAAGGGGTGACTCGAATTTATCACCCAACTCTCGTTGAGGCAAGAAATCCTTCAAATACATGACAATGAATGTGCACATCAAACATTAACAAGATTAAACACAAAACCTTCACAAACACATGAACCTTATCTAGGTTAGAGTTCTTCCCCTTTTTGCAATAATCACAAATTAAGCATCAAGATAGATAATACAACCCTAACTCAAGTCCATAAACCCTCATGATTAAATAGCATATGGAACAAAAATGCACAAGTAATAAACATAAATCTTGTAAAAGAAAAGAGATAGGGGAAAGAAAACTTCTCTAGTGAAATGGCTGCATGGTAAATCTTGAAATTTAAGTGTTAAATCTTTTATTACAAGCTTCAAATATGTTTAGAAACCTAAATCTAAGCCTAATCTAACCTAAAATTATGAAAGGAAGTGAAAGAGAGTGTCTAGGGTTCAACTGGGTCAAAACCAAGTTAAAAATGCTTAAAATGAGGTTAAATAGTGAACTGGGGATGGGTGACATGGCCACTTACATGGCCGTGTCCAAACACACTGGAAACAACCATCTTCACTGTAAATGGGGCAAAAATGCACTGCTACTTACATGGCCGTGTCACCTGACTGTGTTTTCCCATGAAATTAAAGCATAATTCGATCTGTGCAAATGCTTTGACTTCTAGGATAGTTTTAACCCCCAAAACCATTTCATTGGCCTTTTTATCTTTAAAAAAGTTGTAGCCCTTCAAGTTGGCTTTCTAATGGCGCAAGAATCACCACATTTGGACATTCCTAGGCTGAGACATTGTCAAATAACCGAACAGTGGTCAAAATGAGCGAAAATTGCAATGTCTTAATTTTTTGCTCTTCTTTTGTTTTGGTTTGCCTAAATGACTAAGACCATTGAAAACATCACTCTTGTGTTCCCTTGTAAGTGTTGCATCCATCTCCATAGCTTCATATTTGATCTCCATTTGACTCCAGTACCCACCAAAATGCATGAAAATACTCATCTTTGCTCCTAAAGTTTTCTAAACCAAACTCTTTGCAAAATAACAAAAATAACTCTAATTCTTATGAAAATTGAAATGATTAGCAAACAAAATGATCTAATAAAAAGGGAGGAAAATATTGAAAAATAAACACTTATCAGTAATATATTCATCCCACAACCGTTTGGACTGCCTTATAGGTCAACATAACCTAGAAAACAGTTTTTGCAGAATTGAATGTTAGCGGATTTCAGTTTGGGTGCACATAGCATTTTCATCTCACCACCCATCACCCATGCACCCAATTTGCATTTCACAAACCCGGTACTAAAATGCACACAACTAAAGCGTTAAGTGCATACAGTCAATGAACAACAGTAATCAGACTGAACATTTATATTCGCAGTCTCAAACACAATCCTGCCCTCTCCCTGTCTCATTTCACTACCAGGGTTCACCCAATTGGAGATCCCTTTCCAGTAAACGTGTCCTCATACTAAGCATTATACTACAATTTCAAGTGGTTGTGTTCGATTAAAATTTAGACAAAACTCACTAATCTACCCCACTCGCACCCCTCATATATATTATATATATATAATCAATTTCTGAATATCGCGAAAGGGAAAGTGGAAACATAATAAATACATTGTTGACAAATAGCAAAATGTGATGTTTATCATTGATTCCAATTCATGTGGCCTGAATTGTATTATATATAAATATCAGATAGGACTGATTGATTAGGCATCTTGAAGGAAAAATCGTTTTTGCTATAGGGCGGAGGTGGGTAATCGAGTGGTTGGGATTGTTGGACGGAGGCCAGTAAAGGACTAAAGGTCAAGTTCAACAGTTTGCGTATCGAAAATGTGATGAAGGTCTACAAGAAAATAAAGTGTAAAGGTCAAATTCAACACTCCTAATATCGAAAATGTGATGACGATCAACAATGAAATAAAGTTTACAGGCTGTATTAAAAAAAAAGTTTATAGGCTAAAAAATTGTGAGAAGGTCACATACCAGTATCGAATTCCGATAATAGGATATTGACTCTTTAAATTGCAACAGATATAAAAGTATAGAATTTGGAGTAAACAGTAAAAAGGAAAATTATAGATTGCAAATTTGCAATTCAAGTGGCCTGGATTGTGTGATGAAGATCAGACAAAGAAACTATGAGACAAAACAAGAAACGCATCCCGGGACGATAACATTTTCCTCACTTCCCCTATTCTAATTTTTTTTTCTTTCATTTTTCGCCTCTTCTCATACCCAGAGGCCGCCAGAGTGTTTTCTGTTTATTTTTCTTAGATTGGCTGGTTTATCAAAATTTTTTAATAAATTGTTATTATATTTTAAAGTAGTTATATATTTAGCTCTAAGATATTATATATGTTATTGGAAAACTTCAAATATTCATTTCCTGTATAAATATTATATAGCCATTCAAAATGGAATAATGTTAGATACCCTACCTCCAATTCATTCATCCATCATGATGTGCATAAGTTAATTGGTTACAATCTTTTTTAAAATTAACTGAGTTAGTTAATTCATGAACATAATGAATAAAAATCACATTAGAAGAAAAATATAGGAGTAAAAAATAAAAAATGTAAGTGTTAAGATCAAAATTTATCACTTATGCCAAATTAAAAGCTATAGTTACTAGAAATTTTCTTTTTTTTTATAGGCTATCATTACATTTTCGGGACGTGGAGTGCTGAATTTAGCCAAAGAGCAAAACAGATTTTTCCTTCAATCAATCCTATCTGATATGTGTATATATATTGATATGCTATTTTAGCTAGGTGACCTCAAGAGCTCATAAAACCATGGATTTAACTCTATCAAGCCTTGTAGCCGCTTTCGCTACCACTTTTGTACTAGTCACCTTCCTATACAAGCTCCTCCGTCACAAAGAAGTGAGCCCAAAAATCCCTGAACCGGGCTTCGCATGGCCTATAATCGGCCATTTCCACCTCCTCGCGGGCAATGATCGGGTGCCCCACAAAGTATTGGGCGACTTGGCAGACAAATACGGGCCTTTGTTCCAAATGAAGATGGGCGCTCATCAAGTGTTGGTGGTTAGCGACTCCCAAACCGCCAGACAATGCCTCAACGCCAACGACAGAGCCCTCGCGGGCCGCCCAAAGGCCATAGCTTCGGAGCACATAGGCTACAACTACGCCAACTTCGGGCTGGGCTCAAACACTCCGTTCTGGCGCGACGTCCGCAAGGTGGTGGTGCTAGAGTTGCTTTCCAACCGCCGCGTGGAGGCGCTCAGGCGCTTTCGGGAATCGGAAGCCAAAACATTCGTCCAAGACATCTACCGAACTTGGGCGAGGGACAAGATTAATGAATCCAACGTTGTAAAGCTGGACATGAAGGAGTGGTTTGGGAAATTAATCATAGACTCCATGTTACACCTGCTTTTTGGGCATCGGTACGAGGAAGTAGGGGGCTGGGTAAAAGAGGTATTCAGGAGAAACTTTGAACTGCTGGGGATGTTTATTGTGGGTGATTACCTGCCATGGTTAAGATGGTTGGACATAGGAGGATATGAGAAGGCCATTAAGGAGAACACTAAAGAGATGGACAGGGTAATGGAAGATTGGTTACAAGAACATAAAAGGAATAGAAATTCGAAATCAAAAGAGGAAGAAGACTTCATGGATGCATTGCTTTCCCAATTTGTTAGCAACACAGATATTCTGAATGGTTTTGATGCTGACACAGTTGTCAAAGCCACTTGCACGGTATGCGTCTGTTTCTTTCTGATAGGAACAGTTACCACTATGTCAAAGACTTATAGTTAGTAACCTGATATCAATTGTCAAAATTAAATTATCATTATGCCAACTCAATTGTAAGAATGCTAGACTTGATTCTCCAAGTCACAGCCCAACAGAATATATATTTTGTTGAGCTATATTATCCCCAACCTAACATATCCGGCTCAAAATTCATAGAAACTAAGGTTATCCTTATCCCTGTAAATCCAACACATTTTCTAAAATGAGTCCCACTTCCATATCATCTAATTTGTAAATTAAGCATTGAAACAGGCTTATGTAGATAGACATGATTTTGGCTACTAAAAATTAGCTAATTTGAGCAAGAGATAGAAAGCCCTTAGCTTGTCTCTTCCTTAAATAGGAATGCTTTTCTTTTTAATCTATGAAGTGTGGATAAGATGGTATGGATATCCACTTTTCAGTTTAACTAACTAGAGGTTTAGAAAAGATTTTTTTTTCTTTGGAGTTTCTTGTTAGTTGTTACTACCGCAGAAAAATTGCAAGAAGTGAAGAGCCCCCGCTCTGTTCCAAATGTTCCTATGTAGTTTTTATATTATTGAGAATTACAAACATAAATATGTATATAACAGAGAAAATCCAGCGAAATTGGATTGATTTGGTAATCACAGAGTTATAAGTGCCGCTTTTTTTAGTTTGAATTGGTTAGACTATTGATCACTCAAACCGCCCGACAATATTTAATAAAAAATGTTTTAAGTAAATTTATAAGTGTTTTAATTTTTTTTGGGTGCTACTTTGCTTGTTGTACCATTTTTGTGGACTTAGCCCAGTGGGCCCAGGCCTAAGGGCCATGATATATAACCACAACTATATATATCAATCAATGTCAACCTTCTTTTGAAATTGCAATCACTACATACATTGTTATGGCAAATTATGCTATGGACTCAAGTGTATGTTCACAATTTTAAAACCATATGTTCATAATTTTAGAGCTCTATGTTCACAATTTTAGATCTCAATATACAAAATTACATTACTCAATATTCACAATTTTGTTATATAGATTCAAAAATTGTGTTATACTATTGAATATAGAATTCTGAAATTGTGAGCATAAAGTTCTGTAATTGTGAATATAGAGTTCAAAATTTGTGAACATAGAATTCTAAAATTGCGAACATGGATCTGGGTCCACCTTGCAAGGTGAACCCAGGTCCATGACATAACAACCGCATTGTTATTGTATTCAAGTTGAGTTAACCAAAAAATTATCTAAGCTTTTTTTTTATTTTTTTTTAATTTTTTTTAATGCCCTACTTCATGGCAGGCTATATTGGCAGCAAGCACGGATACAACTTCAGCAACATTAACATGGGCATTATCTTTAATATTAAACAATGATAATATATTAGAGAAGATTCAAGGTGAGCTAGACAATAATGTTGGGAGAGAAAGACATGTCAATGAGTCTGACCTAAGCAATTTGATTTATCTTCAAGCGGTCATCAAGGAAACTTTACGTTTATATCCTCCGGGTCCTCTCTTAATGCCACATGAATCTACAGAAGATTGTATGATCAATGACTATCGCATCATGAAGGGTACACGCATATGGATAAATGCTTCAAAGATTCATCGTGATTCAAGTTTTTGGTCAGACCCTAATGCATTTAAACCTGAGAGATTTTTGACAAAGTATAAGGAGATTGATTTTAGGGGTAATAATTTTGAACTAATTCCATTTAGTAGTGGAAGGAGAATGTGCCCCGGGATGTCTTTAGCACTACAGAGTGTGCAATTGGGTTTGGCCAATGTCATTCATGGCTTTGATATAAAAAGGGTTTCCGATGAACTAATTGATATGACGGAGGCTTTTGGCCTATCAGTTAGCAAAGCAACTCCACTCCAAGTTCTCCTTACCCCACGCTTACCTTCTCATCTTTACCTTTGATTGCTTTTATGGTTGATGTAATTTCAAATTGTTTGAAATAAAAGAGATATGTATTTTATCATTTATAATTTTATACTATGTTATTTGATATAAACATATAAATTAAAATAATAAACTTTGGATGATGAACAAGATTGAAAGTTAGTAAGACAATTCCACTCCAAAGTCTCCTCGCCCCATGCTTGTATTCTTAATTTCTTATCCCTATCGTTGATGGTGTACATTGCGTAAACTCAATTTATGTGCAATAACTCACAAACCATAAATAAGAGGTAAATCACACTAAAATCTTTTGCAATATGGACTCAACCTTGTTCACATCTTTTGGTATTAGTGTTGATTTGTTGAACACAAAAATGTATAGCTACTCAAAGATCAAATGCTTACCACGCACTATGCAAAAAAACAAAAAACAAAAAAAATTATAGCTAGCAATGAATGTGCAACTTTATTTATTTATATTTTTGTAGCCGTAAGCGTCATGTCATGATAGAAGAATGTTGGACTCGTCATTCCAACACTACCACAAAAAAAAACACTTTTAACGTTAGTTATTTTTAAGTTACAACGTCGGTTACATTGCCTAGTAGACCTTGTAGTAGTAGTAAATAAAAAATCCGATGTATGTTATTTTTAAGGGATTGGTGTCGGTTATTTATGAAAATCTGATGTATAATTTTTAAAAAATTATTAAATAGATATGACGCCAATTTTTTAAGAAATTTGTCGTCGTATTTTTTTTAATGTGATAAAAGTGGAGAATGTCTCTAAAAGATCCTTTTAGAGTGTCCTTTTTGCCAAGATTGAAAACTATTTTCTTCCGATTGCTTGTCTTCAGAAATCGTTCATTCTGATTCCTTTCCTTCCGATTTTAATTCTTCCATATGCTTTCCTTCGGATTTTCAGTTCTTCAAGTAAAATTGAGTGAAGTCTTATGGTTTACTTCTTAAAGAAAAATGAACGATTTACAATAGGAACTGGGGGGTCTATTACGACTATACAATAAATTTGTATCATCAAAATCTATAAATAATTATTTCTAACACATTTGAGTTTTTCATACTTTTGGTCTCACGAGTATTGTAGTGATGTGTATCAAAAATGAGTGATGATGGTGAGTGTACGGGTGTGAAATGTCGTTCCGCTGAGGATTGGGGGTTATGGCACGCAATATGCAATCACAAAACTAGGCACTAGCATAAGGAGATCAACAAGAAGCTAAGCAAACGACAACAAGGTGGAACAAACACATATGAACAATAGATAAATACAAAATAAAGAAATAGGACTCAAGTTAGGGGACGACACTACCATCTAAATGCTTCAACAACCTACGGGGTTAGGGAGAACAATTAACCAAGGAATTAAGAGGGAATGCACGTAGTAATCCTAGTCTAAAACCCCAATTGTAAGCAAATAAATAAGGATTAGAGCAAGGATTGCTCCACTTTCATAGTGTATCAATCCTAGCTCTTAAAGCACATAAGCATTTTAAAGCCCCCAATTTCCCCTATTTTCATGGGAAGAAATCGGGTTTATGCAAGGGGTGGCTTGGAATCTTGACCCAACTCTCATTGTGACCAAGTGATAAGTGCTCATTTGTCTATATTTTTCTCCCTTTCACTAAGTCATTTTGTTTATATATCATTCCAATTTTCATGAGAATTAGTGCTTATTTGTGTTATTTTGCAAGGAGTATGAGTTGGAAAGCATTGGAAGCAAAGACGGTGATTTTCATGCAGTTTGGATTGCATTTGTAGTCAATGGGAGTCAAGGAGAAGCTATGGAGATGAGTGCAACACTTACAAGGGAGCCTAAGAGTTGTATTTTCAATGGTATTGGTCATTTGGGCAAGCTAAAACAAAAGAGAAGCAAAAGGTCAAGGTTTTGAAATTTCTGCACGTCGACATCTTAGTCATTGGACGATATCTCGGCCTATAAATATCCAAATTGAGTGATTCTTATTTCATTGGAACGAAGACTCAAAGAGCTACAACTATCATGAAGACATTAAAGCTTAAAAAGGAAGACAAAGGGGTCAAAATCGTCCAAACATACAGATTTCGTCCAAATCTGCCACTGTTCAGTATTTTGACCATATCTCAGCCTAGGAATGTCCAAATGAAGTAATTCTTGCGCCATTGGAAAGACAACTTGAAGGGCTACAACTTTGTTGAAGACTACAAAGGCTAATGAAGTGTTTTTGAGGGTGAAAAAGAGCCTAGAAGTCAAAGCAGAGTCACAGAATTCTGCTTACACAATGAGAATGCACTGTAATTCGCCAAAATGAAATGGGCACTGACACGGCCGTTTGGGTGGCCGTTTGGCCCATGCTCTGTTATTATTTAAGCTCGTTTTGAGCATTTTGAACTCGATTTTGACCCATGGTTGAATCCTAAACACTCCCATTCACTCCCTTTCATATTTTTAGGTTAGATTAGGCTTAGATTTATGTATTTTAACACTTTTGGAGCTTGTAATCTTGGATTTGAAGCTTGGATTTCAAGATTCCACCACCCATTTCAATAGAGAAGCTTTCTTTCCCTTATCTCTTTCCTTTTGCAAGATTTATGTTTATTACTTGTGTTTTTGTGTTCTTTATGCTATTTAATCATGAGTAGTTAGTAATAATTTTGTATTTTGATGTAAAAGTATTATATTTTTCATCAAAAATATTACATTTTCATAATAAGTAATGTTCACCTTACTTATAAGGAAAAATATAATACTTTTGAAGAAAAATGTAATACTTTCAAATCGAAATGTAAAAGTATTACATTTACTATTATAAGTAACAAAAATTTTATTCCTAATTAGTATTATATTTGAGCATATAAGTATGACATGTGTGATCCTCAAAAAAAAAAAAAATGACATCTGTGCGTATAAGCATTACATTTTCACATTAACTTGACCCGTCTCACGGTGAGACAGTCTCACACAAGTTTTTACCTTTTGTCTGACCTCTTTGATAACGAAAAAAATTATAGAAATATGTATATATACTAGTGTAAACTCACTTTATTTTTTGAATGTAAAATAAAAGGCTCCTTCAAAAAATTGTCAACCCTATAATGGATATATAAAACAAAACTTTCTAAAAAAAAACAGAACTTTTATAAAAATTTTCAAAAAAGTAGTCAAATAACGCGGTTGCACGACTACACGAGGGACGGCACCTATATTCAATATTATGTAGTTTGAAAAAGAAAATGATACTTGCACACATATATAATTTGAATACGAATTGAATTCAATCATCATATAATTCATTTAGTTTGAAGTTTATGTAATTTTTAGCTAAAAGGAGGGATAGGTTAAAATCACAACAACAAAAATAAAAAATAAATATAAATTATTAAAGTTAGTAAATAGAATTAAATTATTAAAACTTTAATAAATAGAATTAAATTATTAAAAAAGTATAAAAAGAAATAAATTTACAAAGAGGAATTTAGTTGAGCTACGGGAAGCTGATATCAGTGATATGGGCATGAAAAAAAAACTCAACTTTCTGACAAGTAGTTGGACTTTAGGCAAAGGAAACTCAAAACCGATAAGCCGTCTATCTTGAAAATATTGGTTTTGCAACCTACTCGCACGTGACTCATGTTTCACGCAATCTTGTATTTAAGTTTTTTTTTTTTTTTTTTTTTGAGAAATTGTATTTAAGTTAGTATGCAACATTATATTAACATTAAAAGTTATTACATGTTTTTTTTTTTTTTTTGAAGAAGAAAAAAGTTATTACATGTTTTTAATTATGTATTATGTACAAATAATTATATCGTGAAGATTTATGTTATATTTGATTCCCAACATAAGTGGTTTATTGTTCTTGATTTGATTAAATTAGCCATATAATTAAGTAACTTATATTTTGGTCTATTTTATTGTAATTTTTCATCGTATAAAATCACAAAGTGATCGAAATTTACTGAGAACACACTATTAATTAGTTTCTTAATTTAACCACTCAAAAAAGATTTATATTACACTACGGATACATATTCATAAAAATAATATTAGATATTTATATATAAAAAAAGGTCAAATTTATAAAACTAAAATCATAAAAAATGACACAAATTTATCAATATCACTTAAATAGTTAGATCGGTGGCCGCCAGACATGAGCTGAGCATTCTTTTCTCCCAAGAAGATAGCCGTGTAATGGTCTAGATTTTTGAAATTGACGCCAAAGATCAGACATACAACATTGGACCCTTCCTTGTCTGTATTTGTAAGCAATATAATCTACAAATTAAAGTAGCTATATAGGTGACCACAATCTTCACATACAATCCAAATTAAACCATGGATTTCACTCTGCCATCCATTGTAGCACCTTTTGCTACCACTCTTCTACTCGTCGTTCTTATCTACCACTTTTTATTTCATAAAAGGTCCAGCCAAAAACCACCGGAAGCCGGCGGCGCATGGCCAATAATCGGCCATCTCCACCTCCTCGCCGCCCCACGGCCAGCCTTCAAAATCTTGGCCGACATGGCGGACAAATACGGGCCTATTTTCCGATTAAGGCTGGGCGCGCATCAAGTCCTGGTGGTTAGCAACTCGCAAATCGCCAAAGAATGTTTTACCACCAACGACAGGGCTCTCGCTAGCCGTCCCAAGGCCATAGCTTCGGAGATCATGGGATACAACTACGCCATGCTTGGGCTAGCTCCGTACGGACACTACTGGCGCCATGCCCGAAAGGTTGTCATGCTCGAGCTGCTCTCCAACCGCCGTCTCGAGGCGCTCCGACGGGTTTGGGAATCGGAAGTAAGATCATTTACCCAAGAAATCTACGGAAGGTGGGTGAGGGATAAGGATAATGAATCCGAGGATGTAAAGCTGGACATGAAGGAGTGGTTTGGGAAACTAACCATGGACATCATGACAAAGATTCTTTTTGGGCAGCGGTACGATGAAGAAGGAAACCAGACAGTAGTGACGATTAGGAGATTCTTTGACCTTCTGGGGGCGTTTGTTGTGGGTGATTATCTGCCATGGCTAAGATGGATGGACATAGGAGGGCATGAGAAGGCCATGAAGGAGACAGCCAAAGAGATGGACAGTTTAGTGGAAGGTTGGTTACAAGAACATAAAAGGAAAAGAGACACGAAACCTAAAGAGGAAGAAGACTTCATGGATGGATTGCTGTCCAGTTTTGGGGATGCCAATGATATTCCAAAGGATTTTGGAGCCGACACAATTGTGAAAGCTACTTGCATGGTATGTCACTCTTCTGTTGTTTTGTTTCATCATGTGTTTTCTCTGTCACTATATGTGTTGTGTTTTGTCAATTAATTATGTTCTTCTTTAATCTTTATGGCAGGCTATGTTATCGGCCGGTACAGATACAACTACGATAACATTAATATGGGCCCTCTCTTTAGTATTGAACAATTATACTGTGTTAGAGAAGATCCAAGCTGAGCTAGACACTCATGTCGGGAGAGAAAGGCACATCAACCACTCCGACCTAAACAACTTGACTTATCTTCAAGCAGTTGTGAAAGAAACTTTACGTTTATATCCTGCAGGTCCTCTAGCGCTGCCACACGAATTTATAGACGATTGCATTATAAATGGCTACCACGTCCCAAAGGGTACACGTGTATTGGTGAATGTTTCTAAGGTACATCAAGATCCAGATTTTTGGTCAGATCCCAATGCTTTTAGGCCAGAGAGATTCTTGAGTGAGCATAACAAGATTGACGTTAAGGGCAATGATTTTGAGTTAATTCCATTTAGCAGTGGGAGGAGAATGTGTCCTGGAACATCTTTAGCAATCCAAGTTATGGAGTTCATTTTAGCTAGTCTTATTCAAGGTTTTGATTTAAAAAGGATTTCTGATATGCCTATTGACATGACAGATGGTGTGGGACTAACGAATATGAAAGCAACTCCACTCTTTGCTTCTCTAACCCCACGCCTGCCTTCGCACCTTTATAATTGAGTTGGTTATTATATTTATATAGGTTCTCTCCTTTAATTTATGTAAGCACAAGTTTCGTGTCCTTTGACATAAGGGACAAACCAATGCCATTCCTAAAGGTAATAAGGAAGAAGGGTGTTTACCACTTTCTTTTACAGTATGCTAGTGATAATATCAGATTATATCTAAATTGCTCCAATAAACTTATTCCTTGTCTGTACATTTAAAATTGACTGTCTTTATAGATGTATTGGTGTGTCATCATTTCAATAATTTTGTTCATTGTATAGACTAGTTGCGTACTTATGATATCATCTGTAGAATAAATCTCGGAACCATGTCCAAAGAGCTTATACGATTCATCCCCGCTCTGCTAATCAGGTGGCTCATCTTTTAGCTAGAGATGCTAGTAGTGTGCTGGGTGCTCGGTTTTGGTTTGATACCGGCCCCTCGTTTATTTTTCAGGCTCTTTGTAATGACCTTATGAGTTTATAAAATTTGTGTGTTTTCTCAAAAAAAAAATACGATTCATCCCCGTGTGTCTAGTATATGGTTGCTGTTGTGACTTTGAATGCACTAGCAATGTATTGATGAACATATATATAACATATAATATATAATTATAAATGTACACTCAAATTATCAACTTAGACTTTAAATTGAAATGAAATACATCATTCAATTTCATATCAAAACTAACTCTATTTAAATTGTTCGCCACCTGATAAAAGGAGAATATGGTCCTTTCTTAGACCATTTCAAAAACTAACCAGCCTACACACGTGAGAGGGTCCCTTCAATTTAGTGCTCAAGTAAAGCATCATTTATAATTTTGAATGAAAAAATGCTTTTAAACCTCCTAATTTTTCTTCCTGACATGACTTATAAATCATTGGATGCATGAATTGACTTACCCTACCAATTTTTAATAAAGATTAATGTATCTAATTAAATAGTGCAACATTAAGAGATGAAATTAAAAAGGGAACATTTTTAGGGGTGAATAACAATATTACTTTTTTGAATTAAACTGTAGTAAAATTAAAATGATAATTTGGTATTTCTATAATAAAACTAATGTATGTGTGTGAAAAAATGATGCAACAGTAATCGCGATAGTCAATAATATTCGTTATGCAATAGTAGCATTTGGAAAACAATTCATATGTTTCAATGAATTCAATATACTGCCCCTATCTTTTCTTTTGATAAAATATCTCTAAGCAATTTTAGCATCTAACAATTTTTCCTTGGCATCATCTTTTTGCTCATCTATTTGAGTTTGTTTTGTAATGAATTTTTCAAGAGCACTTTTTTGATATTGAGTTAATTGCTCAATTCTTCTTTTCTTTTTACGCTTCTCAGACCCAGATGTATATTTTCTAGAAGACATAATTATAAAATCCTAAGAAAAAAAAGAATTTATTTAGAAACTCTATGAATAAATAATTAATCAAGAAACAAATTCTTAAAACAATAAACAAAAATTATAAAAAAAAATACGTAATTTTAATTCCATGTTAAGAGAATTGAAGATCTTGAGACTTGAGTGTTTGTGTGATCAAGAAAAATTGAAGAATCAGTTGAGTTGCGGTCTACGATCTACGAAATTACCTGACGGTAAATATTGTTACCGGAGTATATTTGATAAACGAGTATAATAGTTGAGTACCATTGTAAGTGAGTACATAGTGTTGTGTGTTAGAAACAGAGTGTCCCTCCTTTCCTCCTACAACATGGTTCTTTTTATAAAAGTGTTCTGAGCTTGTAACGGCTGATTAATATCTACACTAAGTGCAGGTAATGACTCCAAGGAGCCATTGGAGTAACTCCTCTTCAATGTGTCCTTCTTGTGTAACGGATGACTGTTACTGAGCCTGTCTGTCTTCTTGTGGTTTGGGTCAGGTACTGCATGCCCAATTATCCTGTCACCAGCCCCCCTTACTCCCCAGTTCGCGAGTGTAGCTGAGTCAACTAGGGAGTAATAATAGTGTAGAAGCGAGATGAATAAGTTTTTTTTTTTTTTGAAAGGTAGGCCGAGGCAGGGCCTCGGTCAATTTTGGCCGGGGCAAGGTCATGACCCCTTTGGCCGAGGCATGACTTTGGCCGATTTTGGCCGAGGCACGGGGCCTCGGCTAATTTTGTATCTTCAGGTGGTGAGGTTCGAAATTCAAAAAAGATAAATCTTGAGCGACAATTAAAACGTTGGAGTCCCCAAGAAATTAATTGTGCCGTCAATTTTTTGAGAAAACCCAAGTCCAGCATAAAAATTATCTGGTCAACTTGTTCACAAAAATCGTTGGTCAGATTAATTTACCATGCAAATGCCATCTTCCGCTTTAGAGAAAGAATTAATATTTTGACTCGACTCATGCAAATAATTCAAATGAGAATTCCCAGGAGCAAAACACCCCGTCGACGACCCTCTTGGAGATCCCCGATCTGCGCAACTCACATTAAATGCATTCACTCCCGAGCAGGGTTTACGATGTCATCAACTCCAATGGTGCAGGCCTCCATCCACGCTCCGCCGACGGGGAACCACGATCATCATGAGAACGCCGGCAAGATCACAGAAACACGAACTTCATGTATAATGTTGTTTTTTCTGCTCTTGGAAGACTAAAGCAGATTCAACATATTCATGAACTTTACGAGAAGATGAAGAAGGCTGGTATATCACCAGACTTATTCACTTATAACATTTTAATATCTAACTTTGGCAGAGCTGGAAGAGTTGAAGAAGCTGTCAACATATTTGAAGAACTTGAGAATAGTAATTTGATGTTCCAGTAGTCTTGAGAATAGTAATTGGAAGCCTGATTAGCCTCAAGTGAATATTCCCTACCCAAGCACAGGTCATTACTATCTTCACACCAATCGAAGGTAGTGGAGAAACATTACAACGGCCTATACCAGAAGATGCTATGCCACCCTCAGCACATGATTTTCTAATAATATCATTGGGAAAAAAGCTTTGAGAAACACTTATAATCCCAGTACAAGGACCACTAACATTAGAATTTGTGCTGGTACTGGAATAGGGTTGGAGCAACTCACACTTGACAAGCCTTGATGAACTATTGTTTTCTCAGCACTCAATGAACAGGCATTACTAACGTCTCTGACCAAGAAAAGACTATCTGGAGACTCTTTGCTTACCGAGGCGGAGGCATTTTCCGCCTCGGCACAGAGCCGAAGCTTCACCTCGGTACAGGGCCGAGGGGATTTTCACCTCGGCATAGGGCCGAGGTGATGCGCGTGTCTTTCCTCGGCTCAGAGCCGAGGTGGTGACACCCACCTCGGCACAGGGCCGAGGTGATGTGCGTGTTTTTCCTCGGCTCAGAGCCGAGGTGGTGACACCCACCTCGGCACAGGGCCGAGGTGATGCGCGTGTTTCTCCTCGGCTCTGAGCCGAGGTGGTGACACCCACCTCGGCACAAGGCCGAGGTGATGCGCGTGTTTCTCCTCGGCTCAGAGCCGAGGTGGTGACACCCACCTCGGCACAGGGCCGAGGTGATGCGCGTGTTTTTCCTCGGCTCAGAGCCGAGGTGGTGACACCCACCTCGGCACAGGGCCGAGGTGATGCGCGTGTTTCTCCTCGGCTCAGAGCCGAGGTGGTGACACCCACCTCGGCACAAGGCCGAGGTGATGCGCGTGTTTCTCCTCGGCTCAGAGCCGAGGTGGTGACACCCACCTCGGCACAAGGCCGAGGTGATGCGCGTGTTTCTCCTCGGCTCAGAGCCGAGGTGGTGACACCCACCTCGGCACAAGGCCGAGGTGATGCGCGTGTTTCTCCTCGGCTCAGAGCCGAGGTGGTGACACCCACCTCGGCACAAGGCCGAGGTGATGCGCGTGTTTCTCCTCGGCTCAGAGCCGAGGTGGTGACACCCACCTCGGCACAAGGCCGAGGTGATGCGCGTGTTTCTCCTCGGCTCAGAGCCGAGGTGGTGACACCCACCTCGGCACAAGGCCGAGGTGATGCGCGTGTTTCTCCTCGGCTCAGAGCCGAGGTGGTGACACCCACCTCGGCACAAGGCCGAGGTGATGCGCGTGTTTCTCCTCGGCTCAGAGCCGAGGTGGTGACACCCACCTCGGCACAGGGCCGAGGTGATGCGCGTGTTTCTCCTCGGCTCAGAGCCGAGGTGGTGACACCCACCTCGGCACAGGGCCGAGGTGATGCGCGTGTTTCTCCTCGGCTCAGAGCCGAGGTGGTGACACCCACCTCGGCACAGGGCCGAGGTGATGCGCGTGTTTCTCCTCGGCTCAGAGCCGAGGTGGTGACACCCACCTCGGCACAGGGCCGAGGTGATGCGCGTGTTTTTCCTCGGCTCAGAGCCGAGGTGGTGACACCCACCTCGGCACAGGGCCGAGGTGATGCGCTTGTTTTTCCTCGGCTCAGAGCCGAGGTGGTGACACCCACCTCGGCACAGGGCCGAGGTGATGCGCGTGTTTCTCCTTGGCTCTGAGCCGAGGTGGTGACACCCACCTCGGCACAAGGCCGAGGTTGGTTCGCGTGTTTCTCCTCGGCTCTGAGCCGAGGTGGTGACACCCCAATTTAATTTAATTTAATTTTTTTTTTCGAAACAGATTACCGGAAACCTACTCATAGTTCACGAATGGGACTTTTGTTGTTGGAGCAGAGTCGCGAATTAGAGGAGCTAGAGCCGGCTGAGTCTGGAGTTGCGAATGGATGCCAGTCGCCATTCTATGCTGTGGAGCATGGGTCGAGAAGCTGCTCAATAATCTCCATGTCCAACAATGTAAGCCTATAACAGCAGGCATACAGCATGATGGACAACCGGACCCAACACCGACGTGTTCGGAACGCCGCCGTGGCCGAGGAGCTCCACGGCCCTGGCAAGGCCGAGGTGCGACCTCGGCAGTTACGGCTGAGGCGCGGCCTCGGCTGTTATGGATTATTTATTTATTTTGTTTTTTTTTTTGCCGCATCTTCTAAGACTTTTGAGAGAGAAAGGAAGCCTGAACTGAGAATACCTGTAAAGCTTGTATCTCATAATTTTTACGGGATCGACGACGCGATCGAAAAGTCTATGGATTGTGATAAGTCATTCCCCATGCTTCAGCCTCCTTGTGGAAGTGTTATTTGAACTATTCAGCCTTCTTCATGGAGTTTAGTTCGAGTTGGCAGTGCCAGGCACGCGGCAACGACGACAGAGAGATGAGTGAAGGAGAGTTATATGGCGATGGGGACGGGAAGTGAACTTGGTCTTGAAGAAACAAGAAGAGGTTTCTTGCCGGAGCTAGCAATCTTGATGGTGAGGGACATGGGATCAACGACAGGATTCCATTAACACACTAATGTCTTGCTTCTTTGGCCATGAATTACTAAAAACTCTGAAACTCCCATGAGCTCAAAGGAATTGAAGGTCGTAAAGGCTTTACTACACTGCCATCCCCAATTTAAAATTATTTAGATGCTCAAACTATGCATCTTCTTCTTCAACAGTGGGCCTCACTGACAATGCTTCACATCTTACTGTATTGACTTCATCTTACTGGACCTTGTTTCATTAGGAAACTCCAAAAAGAAGATCCATCATTGATATCAAACTAAGATCTGAAGAATTCATCAGAACCACAATAATAATGATCTCTTCAAGGGATTTGGCTGAACTATCAACTCCAAGTCCCAAACTTTTTCTCAAATTAGAGAAGTAATTCAATTCACTGGAAAATAAGAGCAACATTTGCACCAACACCAAACAGAGGATGGAATCTTTTAGCCTGTCAACTATGGTTATCTGAAATCTGGTTAGCAAACAACGGAATCAACCTACTATGGAATTTTTTATTTTATTATTTTGGAGGAGAGGCGAAGCCCGGCCTCAGCCAGGGTTGCCATGGCGCAGCATGGCCGAGGGCTGAACTCGACCATGGTGGTCGAGGCGCGGCTTCGGCTTTGGTTGCCGAGGCGCGACCTCAGCCATGGTTCCAAACAATCTCCACCATTAGTGATCGCCAGAAAAATATGAGGACTCCGGCAGGAAACTCCAGTCACCCACCAAACCAAATATAGGAGACAAGGCCACTGGAAGGAACATAGCATACTCCAGAGACCACAATCTCCGCCACCATAAATCTCTTCCATTTCAGTCCAGCTATCTCAGTTCAAAAGGTTCATAAATGGGGAGGAAAATTGGAAGCATCTCGGTCACAACCAATCACCAGAAAAGAACTCCAAACACACTCAACATGAAATCTCAAAGGCCAGCCGCGACTGAGGCGGATTTGGCCGAGGCGTGACCTCGGCCATGCGTATTTTTTTATTGTTTTTTTTTTTGCGCTTTTTTTTTTCCTTCTTGCGTGCTCATAGCTTACTTTGGTCAACCATTCTTTTAGCAACTTTGCGCCTCAGAGGCGTGCTTTGTCACTTGGTGACGAGATGAGGTGCCTCAGCACATGTTGCCGAGGAGGGTGCCGAGGTGTGGACCTTGGCACCAAGTGACGAGGCGAGGTAAGGTGCCTCGTTTATTTATTTATTTATCTTATTTAACTAAGAGCATACCTAGGTCGAGGCGCGATCGAGGCCTTGAATTGTTGCTGAGGCGGTCTCGGCCTTGTATTTGATCTCTCTTCGTGAGGACTCCACCTCTACTCTTGAGGAGGCGGTAGTGGGGCCTGAGCGTGACCTCCATCCACGATTGTTGTTGAGCTGACTACAAAGATTTTCCTGCGGCCATGGTTGCCGTTGCAGCTCAAGTAACGAGAACCACGGGAGCTGCTAGATCCTGATCGAGCCATCTCCATTGATAAGTTCATGTTCTGTAGTATGTAGAGCTTGCTTGAGATTTGATCTCAGGTCTCAATGAAAGCACCAATGACGGTAAATATTGTTACCGAAGTATATTTGATAAACGAGTATAATAGTTGAGTACCATTGTAAGTGAGTACATAGTGTTGTGTGTTAGAAACAGAGTGTCCCCCCTTTCCTCCTACAACATGGTTCTTTTTATAAAAGTGTTCTGAGCTTGTAACGGCTGCTTAATATCTACACTAAGTGCAGGTAATGACTCCAAGGAGCCGTTGGAGTAACTCCTCTTCAATGTGTCCTTCTTGTGTAACGGATGACTGTTACTGAGCCTGTCTGTCTTCTTGTGGTTTGGGTCAGGTACTGCATGCCCAATTATCCTGTCATTACCGAATTGTCAAATTTCGTTACGGTATTGCTGTATTTTATAGGGTTGGGAATTGAGAATTTGCTAATTGTCTAATTGAGATGTGGGATTATGATTTATGAAATATAATTGCCAAACGGAATTGACAATGTTTTGGATTAGGAAATATATATATATATATATATATATATATATATATATATATATATATATATTGGGTTTTAAAAACAATTGTCAATTGAGTGAATTTCATCTTATCACAAATTGGTCTAATCTTCATGCATTTAGCCTAAATTTTTGTAAACTAGATATACATATAATTTTTTTTTAAAATATGGGGCCCCCAAAAATTGGGGACCCTGTGCGGTTGCACATGTTAAACATGCTCAGATACGGCCCTGACCGTGTCTTGAAGATTTTACTGTACCAAATATCAATTACAATCTCCTATTGGTGATGACCTAACAAAAACTCTCTCTCCTATTTAATACATTGTACTTTTGCTACAATTTTCAAGACTTGCAATCCTTGCTAATCTTTCCTCCCAAAATTGTAGAGATGAAGATTGAGGATAGCCCTAGAATAAATTTGACAAAATTGAAATTATTTAAGTATTAAAAAATAAATAAATAATTTCAAGATTTTTTTTGTTGAAACATGAGGTCTGATTTTGCGATGTCTAAGTGGTCTTTCTCATGAAAATTTTAAATTAATTGCGAACTGGTAGAAAACCAGTGGGGTTTTTTGGCGCAACATTGTATATTTTTGCACTCTCTTATGGGTTCAGAGATTCAAAATCTAATGTTGTAAGTATATATATTGCAAAAGTTAGTCGGTTAATTAAGTTATACTATTAGATATCTTTTCTACACCATTAACATGTAATATGCATTTTTATTATATAATAGTTGACATTATATTTATTTTTTAAATTATTTCTTCTTTATTTTTCTATATTTATTTTAATATAATAATATAATTATCTAATCATAATAATATATAAAATTGTCTAAGACTGCAAATTGAATTTCAAAAACACATTTTCATGACATTGTTTTTGCCTAATATTCTTATTAATTATTTCCAACCTAATTATTTCAATTCATAGCCGAAATTAATGTACCAAAATATTAATTATTTATTAACATAATTGCCTAATATTCTTATTTTATATTTAAGGTATAATATTATTAGTACAAAAATAGATTATCATTCCCTTCTTTTGAGTAATTATTATGATATTTTTATGATTTTTTTTATACTTGCCATTATAAAGTATAATTTATTTTGTACTAATATTATATATATATATATATATATATATATATATATATATATATATATATATATATATATATATATTAGTACAAAATAAATTATTCATGTGTTAATAATTGCCTAATAATTATTATGGTAATTTTCATCACCTACTCCCATGTGATTTTTATGATTATTTTATGATAATCTATATACATATTTTTATACTTAAGTATAATATTATTGGCACAAAATAAATTATAGTTATCTTTTCATTTGGTGCAAATATTTAACTTAATAATTAAATATTAATATAATTGCCTAATTTTTATTTATTGTAATCATTATGGTAATTCTCATTCCCTTCTTCCGTGTAATTATTTAAGTAATATATATAAAAGTATAATATTATTATAATTATAACTAAATAATAATTGAATAATTTTTTCGACATTAATGTGCTATAATTATTCAACATTTTTTTTATATATAATTTTCCTAATATAATTTGTATCTAATTGATTTTGAGACTAATATATAAATCATTACATTTCAAGATTTTTTTTACCTTACCATAATTCATCATTTTTCATTATATCTCTTACTTTTTTCAGCCACATAATTAAAACTCTATCTATAATAATGGTTCTTACTTTCATTTTACTCAATGGAATAAATGCCTAATGTACTGCTTAGACAATTTAGGTACGATTGATTCGATTGTACGGGATGTTAGGGTTAAAAGATTGAGATAATTTTTTGTGTCGAAAACAATTTTAATAAGCTGCTGTAAATATATATATATATATATATATATATATATATATATATTGGTTTATTTCATTGGACTTTCTATTTATTCATTTATTTATTGTATTTTATTTATTTATTTACTTAGACTAGATGACTAAAATAATATCAATGATTATCTTTTACATGTATCTATATTAAATGACATGTATACAATATATGTGGACGATGCATATTATTGACATATTTGCTTAAATTCAAGCAAGGATAACATTAGAAAACATAATCGATCCAACCATTTTCATCATTTGTGTTATATATAATATTGATGTTATAATTTATATAATTATATATTGATCTAAATATTTTTAAAACATTATAACAAAATTCATTCCGTGCAACGCACGGGCGAAAATACTAGTAAAGATTTAAATTAAATGAACATACACAAAGAAAAGTTAAAAATAAAAAATACAAAAAAGAAAAGTTAAAAGAGAATGTCATGTATCAATTTTAAATTAAGTGAGAATGAAATTATAATTTCTTCCAATCAAACCAAACGCCCCGGTAATAGAAGCTACACATACGATGTCATAGAATATTGTGTCGACGTTGGGATTTTCCATGTTTAATGGATTGCCTTGGATACGAAGTACAACCTTTTGACATAAAATATTGTGTAAACGTAGGGATTTTCCATGTTTAATGGATTGCCTTATACAACCTTTTGAATGATATAAGAGGATCGTTTCTGCCACAAAAAAATGGTTACACCGCTTCAGTGATCTTTGCCTCCGCCTCCTCGTCTTCGTGTTCTGGCAGCTCAGAAAATGGCTAAAACTCGATCTGAACTCAAGAAATCCGTAGCAGAAGAAGAAGAAGAAGAAGATTGTTCAACAGACAATGAAGGTTCGGAATCCGACTCAGAATCGGAATCGGAACAGGAGCAAACCCAAACTCAAATGCAGATTGCCAAAACTCCATCCTCGGCGGCAACGAAGGTCACCGAAGCATCATCTACGCAGGCCAAAGTTCAGGCCGCTTCGTCGTCTGAGACTGA
The DNA here is from genome assembly GCF_003576645.1 of Ipomoea triloba. Taxonomy (NCBI): domain Eukaryota; kingdom Viridiplantae; phylum Streptophyta; class Magnoliopsida; order Solanales; family Convolvulaceae; genus Ipomoea; species Ipomoea triloba. Next base: position 338,723 of record NC_044928.1, read on the forward strand.
TTCCGATTCCGAGTCCGAGTCCGAAAGACCCGCCCCGATTGTTAAACCCACGGACCACCCACGAGAATCCGCCCAAAGCAAGCCGAGAAAATCCGGTGCCGAAGCTAAACGCCCGGCGGACAGAGAAGCCACAGAATCGAAGAGGCAGAAGCGAAATCCAGAATCCGTGGTAGAAATCTCTGAGATTAAACCATCGGAAGAAGAGTCGAAGAAGCAGCTATTCCAGAGACTGTGGAGCGAAGACGATGAAATAGGTCTTCTGGAGGGAATGATCGAGTACACAGAGAAGGAGAATGGCGATCCGCATACTGACTTGGACGCGTTTCACGATTTCATACGAAAGTCTGTGCATTTCACAGTGAGCAAAAGCCAGCTGCAAAATAAGATGAAGCGGATGAGGAAAAATTACATAAACAACGCCGGAAAGGGGAAGTTATTCTCGAAACCCCACGAGCAAAAAACCTATCAACTGTCCAGGAAAATATGGGGGAAGGGGGATGAGAAAATCAAGGATAGCAACCAAGTAAGAATTGTTCACGCTCTGATGGCCTGCAATGGAAGTCTCAAAGAAGAAAAAATCAATAAAAATAAAGCTCCGGTGGTTGAGGACGCCATTGAAACGCATGCTTCGAGTGGATGGAAGATGGGCAGATTCAATTTACTGTCGCAATTTATGGAGAAGAACAAGGGTATTGTGATCGGTGAGGAGAAGAGAAAGGAGATTGAGAAGAAGCGGAAAGCTGTGGCAGTAGCTGAGATGGATCTGTTCTTGAAGGAGTTAGAGCTGATTCAAGAACACGTGAAGGCGAGTTTGAACGCCATGAAGAAGAAGTAGTCGCTGCAAAGGAGGGATTCCTCAATGAAGTTATTATCCCCTCCCTTTGGTTTCATATTTTGCTAAATCAAACATGAACGCTGGAATCCTCTTTAATTTGCAAATAAATTATTACTACTTGGTATTTTCATGTCTTTATTATTATTATTATTTTTTTTTTTTATGGAGATTCAAAATTATATTGCTCTAGCAAAGCACTTGGTATTTCTACATCTTACAACTAACATTTCACAAGGGTTAGTCCACTGATAGGAATAGGATGTAGCCTAAAGTGGAAGCAATAGATGCAGAATTGTCTGTAAAACAACTTTTTACATGTTCCTAGACCTTGCCAACACATTAGTCATGTGTTTCTATAATCCAAATACATTAAACATACTATATTTTTTTCATTTGCCATGCATGTCACAGTTAAAATTAGTTTCGAAAGGATAGAGTGAGTTTTAATTTGAAGGTTTTCAATCTTCATCAGAGTGTGGAGGATGTTGCAAAAAAAAAAAATAAAAAATCAGAGTGTGGAGGACAAGGCCTTTCAAATTTGTGTGATGAGGACAAGCCGGCTTGATGTAAGTCCCATCAATTTGAAAGACCACACTGGCTTGATGTAAGCCCCATCAAGTTCTCAAAGGGATTTGATTGCTTGCAAAGTGTTACTTGGGGTAGCTGATAGCCTTGTATTTGGAAGAGAAAAACATCCATCAAAACCCAAAACTATATAATTGAAATTCAATACACCAATACTAAATATTGTGTTTTTCAAAAAAAAAAAATACTAAATATTTGAAAGGTAATAAACATTAAGAAATAAATTACAACTACGTAAATTAATTTTTTTTTTTTTGTTAAACAATGAGGTATCCTGAGCAGGCCCCGTAGGAGACACTTTTAAGCTTGTACCATACTCAGATTAATCTCTATTCGCACCGGGCCGGCCCAATTAAGGAGCAAAGTGCTGGCCAGATTGGCGACATCTCTTGAGAGACAAGAGTGCACGGTCACTCACGCCAACCAAACTAGTTGTAAATTAAATTATTTTAATTGTTAAAAAATGCAATTTCAAAGAGTTCATGGTGTTGAAATTAAAGGCTCTGTTTGGCAGAGCTTATTTATGAGCTTATAGCTTATTTTAAGCTACTAATAAGCTATAAGCTTTGCTTGGTAATGTTCCTAAAATAAGCTAGTAGTTTAAAATAAGAGCTTATTTTTGAACACTACCTTTCAAAATAAGCTAGTAGCTTAAAATAAGAGTTTATTTTTGAACGCTACCTTTCAAAATAAGCTAGTAGCTTCCTAACTTTTTTTCCATCTTTAACCTTATTATTTTATAGAAAATAACATCATTTACCCTTCCCAATTAAAACTTTTTTGGCTAAACCTTTTTGACTTTTTCTCTTCAATATGATTGGTTGTAATTTCAATTTGACATTTGTGTTTGAACATTGATTTTTGTATGAACTAATCTTATGAATTATAAACATTTTGTTTTACTTTATATGTTTTCAAATATATGTTCTTACTTTATATTTTATTAGAATATATTGATTTCACTATTTTATATTTTAATATATAAACAAACCTATTTAAATTTAAAACTATTTAGAAATTGTATGAAGATGTCCTTTTTTAGTCTTTTTACATTTATCAGTTTATCAAAAAGGTAATTTTATCAAACACTTTTAATCATAACAGCTAGCTTAACAACTTTTCAGATTTCAGCTTCGAACTTATAGCTTTTCAGCTTTCAACTACCTTTTCAGCTAGGTTTGCCAAACATAGCCAATAAAGAATGCTGAAATGTGCGAAAAAGGAAAAATGGAGAAAAAAAAAGAATGAGAAAAAAGAATTGAAAATGGAAAAACAAAAAAAGGAAGGAAAAATGTAATTTGAAAAAAACAAATGAGGATAAAAGAATGTGAAAATGAGAGGAAAAAAAAAACGTGAGTTCATGGTGTTGATTTTTTTTTTTTTTTTTTTTGTTAAGAATGTTGAAAATGTGAAAAAGGAATGTTAAAAAAAAGTGAACGTTGAAAATGTTTTTTAAAGGATTAAAAAGGGAAAAGATCAGGAAAAAGACAGGGATAGAAGGATAGGGTGACGATCACTGAGGACGTTTCAGACGACGAAGCTGGTGAACAAGAAGATGACGATCCAGATTGCCCGGTGGTTAAACTCACGAAGGAGGAAAAGAAGCGCATGCAATAGAGGTGGGAGAACACCTTGATCATAAAAGTTTTGGGAAAAGTTGTCGGCTATAACTATTTTTTACGACGCCTGAGAACCATTTGGAACCCCGAGTCGTGGATGGATCTTATAGCCATACAAAATGGATATTTCCTTGCACGGTTTGCGTCAGTAGCCGACTACGAATACGCCAAACTTGAAGGCCCATGGACGGTGCTGGATCACTGTCTCGCCGTCAAAGAATGGGAACCGTATTTCGACCCCATGCGCGACCAAACACAACGGCTACTTGTATGGGTGAGATTCCCATGCCTGCCGATTGAATACTACGACTATGAGTTCTTGATGAGGGTGGGACATATGATCGGGAAGGCAAAAAAAGTGGACCACGCGACGAGCATGGCATCCCGTGGGTTATTCGCGAGAGTGTGCGTAGAAGTCGATATCACGAAGCCACTTCTGGCAAGATTCACTTTGAGGAATAAAAGGAGAACCATTGAGTATGAAGGACTCCATCTCGTTTGTTTCAAGTGCGGAATGGTGGGGCACTGAAAAGAGGGCTGCAAAATAGTTGAACATCAACCGGAAGAAGAATCGGCGGAGGCAGGCGGCGGAGCAAGGTGGGAATCGGATTGTACTAAGGCCACTTCTCCAACCGTATTGGCACGTGTAATCCTCTGGAAGCGGAGCTATAGGGAGTGCACATTGGGATAGAGAAAGCGTGAGAGCTTGGGTACAGGAAAGTGGTGATTGAATCGGATTGTACTAAGGCCATTCACCTCATCAACGGCAATGGTGATTATGATGGGACCTGCGAGCAATATTGTGGAGTTGTGCAAAGCCTCGAAGGGAAGACGATGGGAGATCCAATTTAATGACATCCCACGCGAGAAAAACAAAGTAGCGGACGCAATCGCTAAAGAGGCCTGCATGCAAAACGAGAAGTTCAGATGGATCGATGAACGGCCTAGAGCGCATCAGGACGAGCTCGGCACTTTAGGTGCCTCTACAATCTGTGAGGATCAGCTATTGATCGTGGATTTTTATCCTCCCCACATTCTAAAAAAAAAAAAGAAAAAGCATCAACTTGTTGTTTAGTAAGTGTTTTATTTCATTCTTCATTATTACTTACGTGGGAATCATATTTATAATCAATTATTAATGGTATAACCGTTAAAGTTAAAATCTTTCAATTACCCCTTTTTGTCTTGACAATCAAATCTAAATGCAACACTCAACACTCAAACTCTCAATACATTGTTTTCAAAAAAAAAAAACTCTCAATACATTTATTTTATATGTTGAGAAAAGTTTCAAATTTTTGATAGAGTTGAAGAATTGGTGATGGTGAAGTAGGAAATCTATTGATGTGGTTGTCCACTACTAATAATATTAAAAAATGATGAAAGTAAAACAAGTCTTACAAAAAAAACATTTATGAAAATTTCTATGATACTTTACTTTCCCAAAGTAGTCAAATAATGCGGTTGCTGGACTGTACTATTCAATATCGTGTAGTAGTTGGAAATATATATATATATATATATATATATATATAGAATTCTATCATTATAGATTTAGAGGCACCATGTTTAGGACATGTCCCAACCCCTGTCATTTCATTCTCTGAAAAGGGAGCCATGACCCAACCTGGAGAAACGATTTTAAAAACGTCGGAAAATCAAGAAGCACGTAGCGTCGACGAACGTCGATCGAGTGCACCGGATAGGGTGTTTGGATGGAACTGAACGAATCAAGAAAGAAGGAGAAAGATTGTTTACGTATACGGTTGACTGGCTGGAGATGGTGTTAGAAGAGAAAAAAAGTCAATGTCAGCATAGATTACAGGTAATAACTATATTAAAATCACAACAACAAAAAATCAAAAATAAATATAAATTATATTTATTTAAAAGCCCCAAATAATATATGTCACCGTCGAACACAATGACCAATCCAAAAAACGTGAGAATATGTTGCAATTCACGATTAACGATAGCATAAATTGAACAGATCATAAAACTTAAGCAAAACAAAAACAAAATAACCAATTAATGATTACTGGCAGCATATCTGGTTGGAAAAAATAGCAAAAATGACATGATACGTGATTATTTTGTGGTATAAATATATGTGGTATCCACTTTCAATTTAGGCTAGGTCAAAGTAGATTCGAGTTTTTCGTGAGACGAAGAGATTGATATATTGTACACTCAAAACGGATAATGAGTGAATGAGAAATTAATTCTCAAATCAGACCCATTTGAGTTGGAAAAATAGAGGTGGAAATGTTTGAAACAAGCACTTGCATTGTCCACATTGAAAAAATAAGGAGATTTGCACCACTATATATATAAGAGCCATGGTTGCAGGCGCTAAGCGCTAGTCGGGCGGTAGACTAGCGCCTAGCGCCTAAGCGGTCTGGACGGCGCCTAGGCGGTTCTAGGCGGCGACCTATAAAAACAATAAATTAATTCATGTGTGTGGGTGTATGTGATATATTTTATTATATATATTATATATATCTCTCTTACTTCTCTTACTTATATAAATAAATAAATTTAAATATATATAAATATAGTAATAAAATTAACAAGGCCTAATCGCTCGAGTTAACTCGGCTAACTCTGCCGAGTTGGGCGAGTTAACTCAGCCAAATTCGGCCTAGTCGGCCGCCAACTCGGCCCAGTCGGCCGAGTTAGGCGCTAGGCGGCCTCCTAGGCGGCCGCCACCTAGGCGGACGCCTAGGGAGCAATTCGCCTCGGTCTAGGAGCGCTTAGCGCCTAGGCGGAGATTTTTGCAACAGTGATAAGAGCATTTTAGAAGGAAGCTAAGTTGAATTGTATAGTATGGAGGCTTTCTTTCACGTGCACTTGGGTACAAATCAAATCCCAAAATGAGCTTTGCAAGCTAGCTAAAATTTTAGCTATGGGTTTGACCGAATGTTACCCTCAGGGTTTACCATTCCGTCAAAACTTTTCGAGAATATTTTCCAAACATTTTAGCTATGGATTTGACCGAATGTTTACTCATCAGGGTTTATCATTGGGTCAACAATTTTCAAAAATATTTTCCAACATTATTTTAGCTATGGGTTTGACCAAATGTTGACCCCATGTTTAATTTACCATTCGGTCAAAATGGGTTTAACCGAATGTTGACCCATCGTCTCGTAACTTTCCGGGTACCTTTTCGAAAGGTAATCATCGGAGTAGTTACCTTTCAAACTACTCATGCTTCGAAACATTCGAACCACTCTTTAGAGTACAATTTTGGGTATTAATTATGATGTATTGATGTTACGGAATTAATTACAAATTAATTTCAATTTTTAAATTTTAAAATTACTTTATAGAGTAATGGTTGTCCGTTATGAATGCTATATAGACTGATTAGCAGATTTTACATACAATATTTTGCCTACGTTTTTGCTCTCACAAAGCTCTGCTCAACTTCTTCCCTCCTCAAATTTATGTGTTGTACCTGTGTTCTAGTTTGTCGGGCTCAGTTGTTTGAGTGCTCAAACATTGAGTTGTATTACGTTTTATCCTGTGGAAAACGTAGGCTACAACACTTCTAGCATCTTTAAAAGGTAAAAAAATAATATTTTAAGGAAAAAGTATTTTACTCTACTCATATTAAACCCTTAACATTTTCAATTCCTTGCTTGTGCTTCTTTTTTTTTTTTCCCAGGATTATTTTGCTACATTAGCAGTTGTAGTCCAACTACATTAAAAATATCAAGATTTTTAGCCAATATTAATGATATATCTCTGATAAGAGATTGAAGTTGAGGCACAAGTTTGTTCGGCTGTCAATTTAATAAAATATGACATGATGCAAAAGACAACATTGTATATATGTATTTGAAGCAATCTATAAAGTGGGGCGATATGATGACAAAATCTATAAGGTTCAAACTTCAATTCAAATTAAACCATGGATTTCGCTGTGCCAGCCCTTGTAGCAGCTTTGGTTGCCACTTTGCTATCACTCACCTTTCTCTACAACCTCTTATTTCACCAGGGATCAAACCAACAAAAACCACCGGAAGCCGGCGGCGCGTGGCCTATAATCGGCCATCTCCACCTCCTCACTGGCAATCGCCGGCCCTTCAAAGTCTTGACCGAAATGGCAGACACATACGGGCCTATATTCCAATTAAGGCTCGGCGCACATAAAGTCTTGGTGGTCAGCGACTCACAAATCGCCAAAGAATGCTTTACCACCAACGACAGAGCGCTCGCTAGCCGGCCCGAGGCCTTAGCCACGGAGATCATGGGATACAACTACGCCATGTTTGGGCTGGCTCCGTACGGTCAGTACTGGCGCCATGTCCGCAAGGTTGTCGTGCTCGAGCTGCTGTCTAACCGCCGTCTCGACGCGCTCAGGCGCGTTTGGGAGTCAGGAGTAAAATCATTTACCCAAGACATCTATCGAAGCTGGGTGAGGGACAAGAACAATGAATCCGAGGATGTGATCAAGCTGGATATGACGGAGTGGTTTGGGAAACTAATCATGGGCGTCATAATGCAGATGCTTTTCGGGCAGCGGTACGAGGAAGAAGGGAGCAGGGCAGCGGTGACAGTGAGGAGATTCATTGATCTGTTAGGGGCGTCTGTTGTGGGTGATTATCTGCCATGGCTAAGATGGTTGGACATAGGAGGACATGAGAAGGCCATGAAGGAGACAGTCAAAGAGATGGACAGTTTAATGGATGGTTGGATACAAGAACATAAAAGGAAAAGAAATACGAAATCTAAAGAGGAAGAAGACTTCATGGACGGATTGCTTTCCAATTTTCATGGTGATGGGGATGATAAAGATATTCCAGAAAATTTTGAGGCTGACACAATTGTGAAAGCTACTTGCATGGTATGTGGATGGCTCTCTTTTATTCTTACATCATTTCATTTCATTTTGACATGTGAACCGGATTAATTCTATATATATATACAGTTGAAAGAAACAAAACAAATTAAATAAAGATTATTATTACTTTTTAATTCTTACCACAAAAAAGAAAAGAGCAGAAAAAAGAATAGAAAATAAGTATTTTGTGTACACTAATTTAATTGTTATAATAATAATATAAAAACAAAATGTCCATCATCATGTTGTTTTTGTTATTATTATTATTTAAAAGTTAGATGGTAACTTTAAAAATATTTCATCATTTTACAATGATGCCTCTACTAAGGCTCAAACCCACCATCTCTTATATGAGAATACAATTTGGTGTCTCTAAACTATAAGGTTTTGAATGGCATTATATGTAGTAGACATAGTGACAAGATATGAAGATAATTATTGCAAGCTCAATAGAACACATTATTTCATTCAAGTTGAATACACGAAATAATTATCTAAATTATGTGTTGTTATTTATTTTATTATGTAATCTTTATGGTAGGGGATGCTATCAGCGGCCACGGATACAATGATAACAACGTTAACTTGGGCACTCTCTCTAGTATTGAACAATTATAGTGTGTTGAAGAATATCCAAGTAGAGCTAGACATTTATGTCGGAAAGGAAAGGCGCGTGAATCAATTCGATCTAAACAAGTTGACTTATCTTCGAGCAGTTGTAAAAGAAACTTTACGTTTATATCCTCCTGCTCCTCTCTTACTACCCCATGAATCTACTGACGATTGTGTGGTGAATGGTTATAACATCCGAAAGGGTACACGAATATTGGTGAATGTTTCTAAGATTCATCGAGATCCAGAAATTTGGTCAGATCCCAATACGTTTAGGCCAGAGAGATTCTTGATGAATGAACACAAGGAGATTGATGTCAGGGGCAACCATTTTGAACTTATTCCATTCGGCAGCGGAAGGAGAATATGTCCAGGGGTTTCTTTATCGCTACAAGTTGTGGAATTGAGCTTGGCTAGCCTTATTCATGGCTTTGATTTAAAAAGGATTTCGGATGAACTTATTGACATGACAGAGAGTGCTGGAATAGTGAATGTGAAGGCAACTCCACTCTATGTTTTCCTTAGTCCAAGCCTGCCTTCACATCTCTATAATTAAGTTGCAATAAGCTAGTGATATACCAAAATTGCGAGCATTAATAATGTATTGCCATGTTGGTGTGTGATAAATATTGTGCTTTTGCTATATGAATATTGTTGTGGACATCAATTCATTTCAGTTCATTTCTATATGATCAAACAAATACATTGTCCATGCTAGTAGATTAATTAACTACTAAGCTTCTGATAATACTAATTTCTGCAACGTATAGTAACTAAAGTTGAATTTATTCTGTAATTATTTTTGATAAGATTCCTCCAGAATGCAGTCCACATGCTTCATGTGTTGGATATAATTATATAAAGTGGTTGATCACTTGCCACTTGGGCATGCACTAGTCTTCTTCTGCAAATATAATCAAACAGAGCTAGAAAATCTACAACTATATATAATTCCTAACTGCTTGGTAATGCTTTTAAATTCTTCTTGAATTAGTATATTGATTTTGTTGAATCTAACTTCAATTCATTATGTAAAGATTTAACCATCTGATCTTATCTTTCTCACTATTATTTCAATCTCAGTTTGCTTTTCTCTTTACTATATGTTTTTTTTTTTTTTTTAAATCAACCAAACTTTATTTAATCAAATAAATAACCGTACAAACGGGGAATACAATCAAAAAACTCTTTACTATATGTTGGGTTGTGGAAGAACCAGAGGTAGGGTTATTGGGTTAGGAAGAGAGAATAATTAATATTTTAAGAGATAAGGGTGAAATAAACACTTTAGGATTTCGTAAAGTGTGTTTTAGGATTTCAAACTAAAAAAAAAATTCAAGTAGATAATGATAATAATCCCGTCAGGAACTCGCACACTTCGGTTGTTAGGGTTCCATGCTGTCTCCTCGCCACAATCAACTATCAACTCATTAACTAACAAACTAAGTTATCCGTGTGAGTATTATTATTATTACTAGCATTTTATAGACGAGATATGCAAAAATTCATGCCCAATATTAAAATATTGATAAACACAAATAAATAAAATTTTAGTTCAAATTATATTTCAAAATTCTTTAAAGTAGTAAATTTCAATCAATGTATTTGAAAATTATAGATAAAAAAGAAATAATTTATATTTTGTTTAATAATAATATAAATAATTTTGATAAAATTTATACCTTTTTTTTTAAATGAATAAATACATAAAATATCTATGACACTAAACTAGTACCCACATATCTAAAAACAAACACAAATAGTATATATATTACATACACACACATAAATGATTTAATTACCATTCATATAAATTTAATTAAAATATAATCTACAAATAAATTAATTATAAAATTATTTTAATGAAATGATAATTAAAGAATAGAAAAAAAATGATAGATATAAGTATATGGTAATAATTATGGAGTCATTAATGTTAGAACTAAATATTAACGGAGTTATATGGGTCACACTTGTGTGAGACCGTCTCACGGATCCTTATTCGTGAGACGGGTCGGGTCGGGTCAAGGCACCATGCAAATGTCATACTTATATGCTTGATCGTTGTCAAAAATGAAGTATACGGGTTTAGATTTGTCGTTCCGCTGAGGATTGGGGGTTATGGCACGTAATATACAATCACTAAACTAGGCACTAGTACAAGGAAATGAACAAGAAGCTAAGCAAACGACAACAAGGTAGAACAAACACACATAAGCAATAGATAACTGCAAAATAAAGAAATAGGACTCAAGTTAGGGGCATTACCATCTAGATGATTTAACACTTAAGTTTGGGGGAAGAACATTAACCATATGTTCTTGAGGCAAGCACAAAGGAATCCAAGTTTCCACAAGGATTAGAACAAAGGTTTCCCCATTTTCATGGTGTATCAACCTAAGTTCTTGAAGAACAAAAGCTATTTAAGCCCCAAATCTACCCCTATTTCCATAGAAGAGAAAATGGGTTTGAAATTGGGTTGGCTTAAATCTTCCATCCAACTTCCATTGAAATGAAAGACTTTCCAAAGACACAATAATCATTGGCCATTAACTATTGAAAGATAGAAATAAACCCAATTCAAACTCAAGAACCCTAAATGGGTGTTCATCCCCTTTTATGCAATAATCACATAACAAGCATCAAAATAGATAATACAACCCTAACTCAAGCCCATAAACTAACTACTCATTATTAAATAGCATCAAGAACACAAAAACACAAGTAATAAACATAAATCTTGCAAAAGAAAAGAGATAAAGGAAAGAAAACTTCTCTATTGAAATGGGAGGAAGAATCTTGAAATCCAAGATTACAAGCTCCAAAAGTGTTAAAATACATAGATCTAAGCCTAATCTAACCTAAAAATATGAAAGGGAGTGAATGGGAGTGTTTAGGGTTCAACCATGGGTCAAAATCCGTGTTCAAAATGCTCAAAACGAGCTTAAATAGTGAGCAGAGCAGGTCCCAAACGGCTTGGTAAACGGCCGTTTGTGTGGCCGTATGATTCCTCTTCAGAAACAGCATTTTTGCACTGTAATTCGGTCTAAAACAAACGGCCATGCATACGGCCGTATGTGAGGCCGTATGCCAACTCTCCAGAAACTGCATTTTCGAACTCTGTGTAGCTTCTTTGACTTCTAGGCTGTTTTTCACCATTTTCCGTTCAGAATTACGAAATTTGTATCTCTAGGAAAGTTGTAGCCCTTGAAGTCTTCTTTCCAATGGTTTAAGAATCACTCAATTTGAATATTTATAGGCCGAGATATCGTCCAATCACTAAGATGTCGACGTGCAGAAATTTCAACACCTTGACCTTTTGCTTCTCTTTTGTTTTAGTTTGCCCAAATGACCAATATCATTGCAAATACAAGTCTTAGGTTCCCTTGGAAGTGTTGCACTCATCTCCATAGCTTCTCCTTGACTCCCATTGACTCCAAATACATCCAAAATGCATGAAAATCATCATCTTTTGATTCCAATGCTTTCCAACTCATACTCCTTGCAAAATAACACAAATAAGCACTAATTCTCATGAAAATTGGAATGATCTATAAACAAAAAGACTTAGTGAAAGGGAGAAAAATATAGACAAATGAGCACTTATCAATGCTCAAATATAACACTAATTAAGAATACAATTTTTGTTACTTATTAGAGAAAAAGTAATACATTTTTCATAATAAGTAATGTTGACGAGTGCCCCTCACTTATAAAGGCAAATATAATACTTTTGTGGAAAAATGTAATACTTTTAAATCAAAATGTAAAAGTATTGTATTTTCCCATAAAAGTATTATATTTACCTTTATAAGTAACAAAAATTTTATTCCTGATTAGTATTACATTTGAGCATATAAGTATGACATTTGTGCATATAAGTGTTACATTTGCATCTTGACCCGACCCGACCCGACCCGTCGCATGGTGAGACGGTCTCACACAAGTTTTTGCCACGGTGTAAAGATAGTTTAGTCTAATAAGAATGTAGTAGGGAAATTTTGTCCAATAAAATTGAAGTGTACAAACGTTTAAAGAAAAATGTATGCCTTTATTTGTACAAAAAAATGAAAATAAATTAGGAATATAACTTTGAGTGACACTTATTATGTTTTTAGATTATTATTATTGTTATTATTATTATTATTATTATTACGGCCGGGTCACACTTGTGTGAGACCGTCTCACGAATCCTTATATGATCTGTGAGACGGGACGGGTCGGGTTGTGTCAATATGTAAATGCAATAATTATACTTATACTAGCAAATGTAATAATGATTAGGAAAAAAGTGTTTGTTAGTTATAAAAGAAATGTAATAGTTTTACATTTTACTTTTTTCATTAAAAGTATAATAGTTTTCCTTATAAATACTTCACTATTTATAAGGGAAATATAACTACTAGCTAAACCAACCAGCTATCACGTTTGCCAAACACTCCCAATATTTTTGATGAAAAAAGTAATACTTTTATATCAAAATGTAAAAGTATTATATTTTTTTCCTTCAAAAGTATTACATTTTCTCATTTAAATAATAAACATTTTATTAATGATTTAATATTATATTTGTGGTATAAGTATTACTCCCTCTGTCACATTTTACCTGTCTCACTTTCCTTTTTAGTTTGTCCCAAAATGTTGTCCTCTTTCTAAAATTGAACATCACCATCATCCTACTTTTCCCAATTTATCCTTATGACTTTTGCTTTCTTTATTGCTTTTATTTCTAAAAGTGAAAAAGTTGGGGGCATAATTGGAAAGCACATCACATTTACTTTAATTTCTTAAAAAGCGTGCAAAAAGTAAATGAAACATCCAATTTGGGACGAAGAGAGTATATTTCATCTTGACCCGACGTGTCTCACGGATTAAAACCTGTAAAACGGTCTTACAACAAAATTAACATATTATTATTATTATTAGACATTCAAGTTAGCAAAATATAATGATGTGACATCAAATCACCATTAACCTGGACTTTCCCTCGTCCAACAAAAGTAAAGTGTAACACGTAAAATTAGAATAAAAAATATTAATGATCCCTGAGTAGAGAATGACGTCCCAATTTTAATTTGTTCTGCCGGCCAAAAATTAAAATAAATTTAATAAACTTTATTTATTTAAATTGCTTATAAAGATTAAAGGGAAAAAGGGTCAAATAAGCCCTCCAACATTACCTAAGGAGTCAATTAGACCCTGAACATTTTAAAGTAGCAATTAAACCCATAAACATTGTATTTTGATGCAAAAAAGTCCATAAACCTGGTAATGACCTATGATCACAGGTCATTAAGATTCCGGCCAAATTTCCGGCACACTTCCGTCATATTCCGGGCACAAAAGTCATCGGCGACCATCGAACGGTCGCCGGTGACTCACTGGGTTGCCTTCTCCGATGAGAGAAAGCAACCCGTCGGTTGCCTTCTCACTGGGAAGGCGACCCAGAAGGTTGCCTCCTCCGGTGAGGAGGCGACCCAGTGGTCGCCTTCCCAGTGGTTGCCTTCTCCAGTGAGTCACCGACGACCGTTCGATGGTCGCCGGTGACTTGTGTGTCGGAATATAACCGGAGTGTACCGGAAATTTGGCCGGAATCCTAATGACCTGCGATCACAGGTCATTAACAGGTTTATGGACTTTTTTGCATCAAAATACAATATTTATGAGTTTAATTGCTACTTTAAAATATTCAGGGGCCTAATTGACTCTTTAGGTAATGTTGAAGGGCTTATTTGACCCTTTTCCAAGATTAAAATATGATGGCAAAGTCAACATTAAGCCGAGTATGTATTTGTAAGCAATATAATCAACAAATTGGGGCAATGCAATAATCAACCTTCAAACCTCAGCTCCATGGATTTCACTCTGCTAGCCTTTGTAGCAGCTTTGGCTACCACTTTTCTGTTTCTCACCTTTCTGTACAACCTCTCATTTCACAATGGATCAACCCGAAAACCACCTGAAGCCGGCGGCGCATGGCCTATAATAGGCCATCTCCACCTCCTCGCATGCCCTCGGCCGCCCTTCAAAATCTTGGGCGACATGGCAGACAAATACGGGCCTATATTCCGAATAAGGCTGGGCGCACATCAAGTCTTGGTGGTCAGCGACTCGCGAATCGCCAAAGAATGCTTTACCACCAACGACAAAGCTCTCGCTGGCCGCCCCAAGGCCTTAGCTACGGAGATCATGGGATACAACTACGCCATGTTTGGGCTTGTCCCGTACGGTCAGTACTGGCGCCATGTCCGCAAGGTTGTCGTGCTCGAGCTGCTGTCAAACCGCCGTCTCGACGGGCTCAGGCGGGTTTGGGAATCGGGAGTAAAATCATTTACCCAAGACATCTATAGAAGCTGGGCAAGGGACAAGAACAATGAATCCGAGGATGTGAAGCTGGAGATGAAGGAGTGGTTTGGGAAACTAATCATGGGTGTCACGATGCAGATGCTTTTGGGGCAGCAGTACGAGGAAGAAGGAAGGCGGAGTGTTGAGATGGTGAGGGGATTATTTGATCTGCTGGGGGTGCCTGTTGTGAGTGATTACCTGCCATGGCTAAGATGGTTGGACATTGGAGGACATGAGAAGGCCATGAAGGAGACGGCTAAAAAGATGGATAGTGTAGTGGAAGGTTGGCTACAAGAGCATAAAAGGAAAAGAAATACGAAATCTAAACAGGAAGAAGACTTCATGGATGGATTGCTGTCCAGTTTTCAGGATGAGGAAGATACTCCTAAAGATTTTGATGCTGACACAATTGTGAAAGCTACTTGCATGGTATGTGACTATTTTATTGTATTGTAGTAAATAAATGAAGTATAGTCCGCCTATCACCCTTGATCTCCAATATAAAATACTATATACCATTTCTCTAATGAAGTCTTTTAAACTAATTGCAAACTTTTTATTTTTTAATTTATTAACTAGCTAGGTAAAAATTAAATATTGGGTCCTCTAAAATTTGAGACCCACAGCCCAAAATCCAGCCAGATGCTTAGGCACCCACACAAAACTTTGGACCCAAATCAATTAATCTTGCTGTAATTATCTAAATTTAATTTTGTCTTCATTTGTGTTATTGTACAATTTTTTTTCCAGGCCGTGCTATTAGCTGCCACAGATACAACTACAATAACATTAACATGGGCACTCTCGTTAATATTGAACAATTACGGAGTGTTAGAGAAGATTCGAGCTGAGCTTGACATCAATGTTGGGAGGGAAAGGCATGTGAAACAATCTGACCTAAACAACTTGACTTATCTTCAAGCAGTTGTGAAAGAAACTTTGCGTTTATATCCTCCTAGTCCTCTCTTATTGCCCCATGAATCTATAGACGATTGCAATGTCAGTGGCTACTACATCCAAAAGGGTACACGCATATTGGTGAATGTTTCTAAGATTCATCGAGATTCAAGTTTTTGGCCGAATCCTAATGTGTTTAGGCCAGAAAGATTCTTGTGTGAACACAAAGAGATTGATGTTAGGGGCAATCATTTCGAGCTAATTCCGTTTGGCAACGGACGGAGAATGTGCCCGGAGATTTCTTTAGGATTACAAATTGTGGAGTTGACATTGGCTAGCCTTATTCATAGCTTTGACTTAAAAAGGATTTCAGATGAACCTATTGACATGACAGAGGGGATAGGGCTAACGAATATGAAGGCAACTCCACTCTATGCTCTCTTTACACCAAGCCTCCCTGCACATCTCTACAATTGAGTTGCTTAATTGTGGAAACCTAATTACTTTATTCCCTTTATGTAAGCATAAATTTGGTGTCCTTTGAAAATATATAATGAAATTGGTGCCAATCTAATGACATTCCTAAGGTAAGGAAGAATGGTCATGTCCATCATGAATCCATAAGAGATGGAGTAATATATAATCCTAAAACTTATGAGCTACTATACAGTTGAAGGTTAATCTCTAGATTATATTAATGCATTTATATTACCCCTTTTCTTTTGCAATATAATATGTTGGTGATAGGATTATATATATAGGCTGTGTACATGCAATAACTAACATTATATTGGTGTGGATACTACGGGTCATTTACTTCATTTTTCTGTTTTTTCATTTCTAGTTTTCCATTCTTGCATTCTTCCAGTTTTTCATTTCTCAATTTCTGGAACTTCAGGGTAAGATTTTACTGTTCATCCGTGTCTTTCCATTTCTCCATTTGGAGAAGTTTATTTTTTAGTTTTCTAAAATACTTAAGAAAAATGGAGAATGTAGATGGAATAGGAATTTAGAAGAGTAAATTTAGTAAATAAGTTTTTCGTTTTTCCTTTTTCTACCTCTCTAATTTTCTGTTTTCTGGAAAATTCTCCATTTCTCCACTTTTGTATACAAAATCGGAGGTGTTTAATCTGCTTCTTCTGTTCGTAGCTTTTACTTTAAATATGTTTTTACCTATATTAGATTTTTTTCTTTCTTTTTTGGGTTAAAATCCCTGGCAAGATTTTTAGCCAATGTGATGTTCATATTCCAGGAAGCAGGGTGCGTGCCTGGTGGCAATAAATCTGGAGGTCAAAAGCTGGAGTCAGCTCCTTTTATTTTTATTTTTATTAATATTTTTGTTTAATTCCCATGTGCATTGGCTTTGGCCTTAATTAAGAACATGAGGCCACTGACAACTTCGAAGTTGCTTATTTTTCTTTACATATATTTGTATGCAATCTATAAATTGGGACAATGACAAGATCAAACTTCAATTCCAACCATGGATTTCACTATGGCAGCCATTGTAGCAGCTTTGGCTACCATTTTTCTACTACTCCCCTTTATCTACAACCTCTTATTTGAAAGAGGGGCCAGCCAAAAACCACCCCAAGCCGGCGGTGCATGGCCAATAATCGGTCATCTCCACCAACTCGCCGCCCCTCAACCCACCTATAAAATCTTGGCCGACATGGCGGACAAATACGGGCCTATATTCCGATTAAGGCTCGGCGCGCATCAATTCGTGGTGGTGAGCGACTCGGGAATCGCCAAACAATGCTTTACCACCAACGACAGAGCCCTAGCTGGGCGGCCCAAGGCCATAGCTTCGGAGATCATGGGATACAACCACGCCATGTTTGGGCTGGTTCCGTACGGTCAGTACTGGCGCTATGTCCGCAAGGTTGTCATGCTCGAGCTGCTGTCCAACCGCCGTCTCGAGGTGCTGGGGCGGGTTTTGGAAACAGGAATAAGATCATTTACCCAAGACATCCACCGAACCTGGCTGAGGGACAAGAATGAATCCGAGGATATAAAGCTGGACATGAAAGAGTTGTTTGGGAAACTAATCATGGACATCATGATTCAGATGCTTTTCGGGCAGCGGCCCGAGGAAGAAAGGAGACGGACAGTGGTGACAGTGAAGAAATTCTATGATCTGTTGGGGGCGTCTGCTCTTGGTGATTTTGTGCCATGGCTAAGATGGTTGGATATAGGAGGACATGAGAAGGCTATGAAGGAGACAGCCAAAGAGATGGACACCATAATGGAAAGTTGGCTACAACAACATAAAAGGAAAAGAAATACGAAATCTGAAGAAGAGGAACAAGACTTCATGGATGGATTGCTGTCCAGTTTTCATGGCGCTGATGGGGATGACAAAAATATTCCTAAAGATTTTGGCGCTGACACAATTGTCAAAGCCACTTGCACGGTATGCATGTGACTCTTTTCTGTGCTATTATATTTTTAAATAAAATATAATTCAAAAAATACAAATTAATCAAAACTAAATACAATATGAAAATAGTAAAGATTATTGTTTTCGCTTGAGTACGTAACCAACTATTTTTCTAAGTTTTCTTGGTATTCATGGTATTTTTTTAATATGGCAGAGTGTATTATTAGCTGGAATGGATACGACTGCCGTAACATTAACATGGGCACTATCTTTAGTATTGAACAATTATAGTGTGTTGGAGAAGATCCGAGCTGAGCTAGATATTCATGTTGGAAGGGAAAGGCATGTCAACTTATCCGACCTAAGCAATTTCACTTATCTTCAAGCAGTTGTAAAAGAAACCTTACGTTTATATCCTGCTGGTCCTCTTTTAGTGCCACATGAATCTATAGATGATTGCATGGTAGATGGCTACACCATTCTAAAAGGTACACGCTTATTGGTGAATGCTGCTAAGATTCATCGAGATCCAAATTTTTGGTCAGATCCCAACATGTTTCGGCCAGAAAGATTCTTGAATGAACACAATGAGATTGATGTTAAAGGTAATCATTTTGAGTTAATTCCATTTGGCAGTGGTAGGAGAATGTGTCCTGGGATTTCTTTAGCACTACAAATTGTGGAGTTGACCTTGGCCAGTCTTATTCATAACTTTAATTTAAAAAGGGTTTCAAATGAGCCTATCGACATGACTGAAAGCTTCGGGCTAACGATTATGAAAAAAAGTCCACTCTGTGCTCTCTTTACCCCATGTTTATCTTCACATCTGTACTGTTGAGTTGTTTTATTGTTGAATTGTAATTTTTTTCTCTTTATCCGTGATTGGGATCAAATTCCCCAATTCCCAAATACTCATTAGTTAAGACAACAAATTTATATAATATAACTTTTATTTATATAATATACATTAATTTTATTTAGTATACTATATAATAAATAAATAAATTTTAAATTGTATATATAAAAATTAATTTCCAAGCAAAGGATTAGCAAACACTTGTTTCCTTGAGGTTTGTAGCTTGTTCCAAATTTCCTCTTGGGTTACGTTGTTGGTGGATCCGGTGGTTGCGGACGCCGCAGTTGCTAGTCAAGTGATATTGACTGAATCTTTATATGTTCTTCTATATATCATTTTCTTGATCTATCTATATAGAAGAAAATGGGTTTTGTTAGAGGTGAATTTGTACTTGCAAAAAATTAATTTAGAGGTACTATATGTCCATAGGTATGCCTAATAATTTAAAATAATATGCCAAAAAATTGATTTTTAAACATTTTAACCTACTAATACAACCGTTTATTGGTATAAATGTTAGAAAATTTTAACATCTTGCCAAATTCTTATTGGTATATTTACGTGTAAAAATCTTAACAATATCTTGCCAAATTGTTATTGGTATATTTACGTGTAAAAAAAGTATGTTGACGGATCCACAACATTTTCAACGTCTTGACTAAGTTAGTAGCCATTTCCTCCAAACTATGTCAGTAGCGGTTTATTCCAAACTATTGAAAATGCAAATGCTACATTTAACAACTTTTACACTTAAAATTTTGAGAAAAAAAAAAATCACTTTCACTGAAGAACCATTAAGACTCCTTTAGTCGAGGTCCTCAATGCTTGCCCATCTACAGATAGACAAGATGAAAGTTTTGGAGCCTTGAGACTCCTTTTATAGGAGTGCCTCAAGGCTCCCATGCCACTTTTCCCACTGATGTGGGAAAAGTGGCAAAATTAAAGAGAGCCGCGTTGGCTCCCCTTGTGTGTGTGTGTATGTGTGTGTGTGTGTGTTTTTTTGTTTTTAATATCTTCTATAATAATAATAATAATAATAATAATAATAATAATTGTTGTTGTTGTTGTTGTTGTTATATATGTCCCAAAGTTGCAAAAATTGCTATGCATTCCTCTGGCGTTTGGGGACACCCAGGTGCTTGTTTTTTTTTTTTTTTTTTTTAAATTTTTAATTTTTAACAATTTTTTGAGACTTTAATAGTTAATAATAAAATATTAAATATTAACCTAAAAGCATCTAGAATTTTAAATTGTATAAAGATTTAAATAATCAAAATACAATTTCACCAGTCCTTATACCGTGGATCGCGGTCCGCAATGCATTGTGGACCAAGGTCACAAAACGACGTCGTTTCAATAAATGGGAGAAACAGCTCCCGTAAATCTCCGTGATTGATACTACAATTCATCTCAAATGATACTACAGTTGTGTTGAACTGATACTGCAGTGTGTTGAACTGATACCT
This sequence comes from Ipomoea triloba, assembly GCF_003576645.1. Taxonomy (NCBI): domain Eukaryota; kingdom Viridiplantae; phylum Streptophyta; class Magnoliopsida; order Solanales; family Convolvulaceae; genus Ipomoea; species Ipomoea triloba. The sequence continues at coordinate 359,170 of NC_044928.1, forward strand.
GCAATTGCGTTGAACTGATGCTGCAGTTGTGTTGAGGCAGTTTCAGAATTGATACTGCAGTTGTGTTGAACTGATACTGCAGTTGTTGTACTGTGTTGACTGATATTGCAGTTGTGTTGAACTGATACTACAGTTGTATTGAATTGATATTGCAGTTGGGGACTATAATTGCACGGAATGGAGGTCGTTTCATCCGTCTGTTTTCATTAATCAAAACGACGTCGTTTTGTCACTTGGTCCGAAATGCTTGGTGAACTGCGGTCCACGATAAAATTTGCACAATTTCACAATGTCACAACCCACAAAGTATCAATATTAGAGTAAATGATTTCAATTTTTTAGGGTTTGCAAACGATTTGAGTGATTTAGTGTTATTTTACTCAAAACGACGTCGTTTAATCACATAATAAAAAAAATAAAAAAGAAGAGTATAATATATGACGACGTCGGTAATTTATATAAATGAGTTATAACCGACGTTGTTGATTATACTCTTTTTCTTTTATTTATGATATACGACGACGTTTGTTTGTTTAGAACCCGATGTTAACGTGATTTTTTTAATTATAATTTTATTTATCATTTTGACGTTTGTTTGAAAAAAAACCGACGTTATATGTTATTTCTGTAGTAGTGAGTCTTTCTTATTTGCTAATCAATTCATACTCCACACACACTTCACGGCTTCACCTATTTAAATAAATCAAACCAAGTTACACACAAACTTGGCAAGTCAGAGACTTCCGTAGAGAAACTCACATTCTTACTAAGTTCAAAAGTTTTAAAAGTTTATTCAACATCATCTCTCTTCTAAACTTTTACTTGTTGGGATCAACAGGCTTGGTCAAACTTGCATCATAAACTTGGCAGTCCTCCTTGATCAGGATGCCGGTGGTGCAAGCTCCCGTAGAATTAGATAACTCTGTAGCTTAGCCTCTCTTTCCTCGCCAAAAAAAAAATACTCCATCTGTCCCATTTTATCTGTCCTACTTATTACTATTCATTGGTCAAACCAACTATTTCTTCCCTATTATTTTTACTTGTTTTTAAATTTGATTTTTTTGTGTTTAATAGTACTTTTAGTGTAGTTTCTAAATATATAAATTTTGTATATTAATATTAAACTTAACATTATGAAAAATTGAATTGAAAAGAACTTCAGTCAAGCCTTGTTAACCGAACCAGACACATAAAATGAGACGGATGGAGTATATAATAATAATAATGAATTATACTAAGCTGGAAAGTTTCACAATAGTATTCATATATCATAAGCAAAATGGTCACGCATCAATACATACATTATACATTAATGTTCACAATGTATTTATGCAGACTAACCATTTAAAATGCGCAGACAACGCATGAGTGAGTCCATTTTGGTATAATTTATTATCACCATCATATTGCAAAAGAAAAGTGGTAAATGCATGTTATCTAGATTCATGGTAAACGCCCTTATTCCTTACCTTTAGGAACGTCATTAGGTTGCCTCCAATAATAGAAATAAAAGGTGGGCTTGCATAAAACAAATAACTTATGATTCCACAATTAGACTATCTAATCGTAGAGATGTGAAGGCAGGCGTGGAGTAAGAAAAGCATAGAGTGGAGTTGTCTTCATATTTACCAATCCAGCACTCTCTGTCATATCTATAGCCTCATTTGAAATTCTTTTTAAATCAAATGAATGAATAAAATTTGCCAAGGCCAACTCCAACACTCGTAGTGCTAAGGAAATCCCAGGACACATTCTCCTTCCACTGCCAAATGGAATTAGCTCAAAATAATTACCCCTAACATCAATCTTTTTATGTTCGCTCATGAATCTCTCCGGCCTAAACACATCCGGATCTGACCAAAAATTTGGATCGCGGTGAGCCTTAGAAATATTCACCAATACGGGTGTACCCTTTGGGATGCAGTAACCATTGACCATGCAATCATCTATAGATTCATGGGACAATAAGAGAGGACCAATAGGATATATAAACGCAAAGTCTCTTTGATCACCGCTTGAAGATAAGTCAAGTTACTTAAGTCATATTGGTTTACATGCCTTTCCCTTCCAACATGGGTCTTTATCTCTACCCGAATCTTGTCCAATACATTGTTATTGTCCAATAATAAAGAGAGTGCCCATATTAATGTTATTGTAAGTGTATCGGTAGCTGCTGCCATCACAACCTGCCATGACGATTTAAGAGTAACATTAATGACAATATATGATGCAACAGTGACACGTACATATAACATATGACCAAACAATCGAATTGAAACAACAAATAGAGCCACATACCATGCAAGTGGCTTTCACAGTTGTGTCTGCATCAAAATCTTTAGGAATATCTTTATTGTCATCCTCAAAGCTGGACAGCAATCCATCCATGAAGTCTTCTTCCTCTTTAGATTTGGTATTTCTTTTTGTTTTGTGGTCTTGTAGCCAACCTTCCAGTATGGTGTCCATTTCTTTGGCTGTCTCCTTCATGGCCTTCTCATGTCCTCCTATATCCAACCATCTTAGCCATGGCAGATAATCACCCACAGCAGACGTGGCCAGCAGATCAAAGAATCTCCTCAGCGTCATCACTGTCTGGCTCCCTTCTTCCTCGTACCGCTTACCATAAAGCATTTGCATCGTGAAGTTGATGATTAATTTCCCAAACCACTCCTTCATGTCCACCTTCACATCCTCGGATTCATTGTTCTTGTACCTCAGCCAGGTTTGGTAGATGTCTCTGTTAAATGATTTTACTACCGATTCCAAAACCCGCCCGAGCACGTCAAGACGGGTGTTGGATAGCAGCTTAACCGTGACAACCTTGCGGACGTGGCGCCAGTACTCACCGTACGGGCCCAATCCAAACATGGCATTGTTGTATCCCATGATCTCCGAAGCTATGGACTTGGGGCGGCCAGCGAGGGTTCTGTCATTGGTGGTAAAGCATTGTTTGGCGATTCGCGAGTCGCTAACTACCAAGACTTGTTGTGCGCCAAGCCTTATTTGGAAAATAGGGCTGTATTTGTCTGCCATGTTGGCTAAGATTTTGTAGGTGGCTCCTGGGGCGGCGAGTTGGTGGAGATGACCGATTATATATTGGCCATGCTCCGCCTGCTTGGGGTGGTTTCTGGCTCCACCCTTTGTGAAATAAGATGTTGTAGATGAGTAGTAGAAGAGAAGTGATAGCCAAAGCTGCTACAATGGCTGGCAGAGTGAAATAATCCATGATTTGAAGTTTGAACCGTGAGCTCACCTGGTCTAGATATTTTAACTTATTTCTCCACGTTCAAGATTGCATACGGTTATATATATACATGTAATGAAGAATAAGAAATTGGAAGTTGCCGGTACTTTGCTTGGTTACACTACAAAAGCTTCAAAACTCATTTATCAGTTTTTGTATATAAAAAGAAAGTCTAATTGGATTATTTTATAGGTTGATAAATTAAAGTAGTCATCATTGTTGGCCATTTTCTCACCATTCGTGGCAGTATTAACATTGAATGAAAATATTGCCATTCTCATTAAACACATTACACTGAATTCAAAGATTCCCTAGTGGCAGTTGCATTTCCATATGGAATGAGTTGGATTTGTAGACTGCAATTGATAACACCCCATTCAATAGTCATAGGATTAAAAGTAAAATTAATTCTTATAAGTTACTATAAAATAAACACTAAGTTATCTTATTAAATTAAATATCGTGTATGCTTAATAATAAACACCAAGTTGTCTTAGTAAATATTGTGTATGCTTTCACGTGCAATTTGTCTAAATGAATGCCAATCATTAGCTCCCACCAACCAAAGGGGACGTCTGAAATAAGCTACAAGGAAGATAAGTTTGCCAATCTTTTTTTTTTTTTTTTTTTTTTTTTTTTTTTTTTTTTTT